>NW_009196403.1:1659-20239 GCF_000690835.1 Fulmarus glacialis | reverse complement strand
AAAGAGACTGCTGTTTAAGCAAACTGAATACTTTCTTTAAAAAAATGGTATTTGATGCAATATTGCATGTCTGATTAGTACATTAATCTATGCAAAGGTAATATAATTTGAGGGTGTCTGAATCATCATTAATTATACTTCAAAACTATATAAAATATTTACTTTTTGTTTTTAAAGATCTAATAGAACTTTCTCTTGTTTTCAAAAATTTACCATGTGTTTCCCTTTTTTCCGCTCCATCCTAAAGTTTTAAGTTCTCAGTAATATGTCTGTGGTTGAAGAATATAGGTTGTTTCACTCTGTAAGAATAGAATCCGTATTAAAAAAAGCCTATCTCCTTGTGAACCTCTCTGAGACTTTTATGAAGTGAAGTACTTGGGGATAATAAATAATATGAGTCTTCAGTTTCTTGCAAATTATTTTGGTCTCAAAATCTAACTGCTTAGTTAAATTTCACAAGTATATTGCAGGAAGTTAAATGGTTTTAGTCCGTAAAGTTTACAAAACCCACTGCCTGTGGGTTCTGTAATCATATTTATCCTTCAGTAAGATGATTTATCGGTTGGTGTTTAACTGAACAGAATATTGTCTTTTATGATTTTTTCCCCTTGATATATACTTTGTCTACATATTGGTTTCAGAATTCTAATAAGAACTTCATGAATTTCACAAGTGTGGATATTCATCTATTTGCAAATTATACATCTGCATCATATTTCACATCCTGTCTTCACACAGAAGAAACTTCACTGGTTTCTGGGGGATTGTTTATTATTTATACTGTAAATGTAGGCAAACTTACTTTCTTGAAATCTGTTGCCCTTCATGAAAGCACAACCAAAATCAAAGATGTGTGAGAACCAGTTTCATTTTCACTAAACAAAGTTTTTAAGTGTTCTCACATTGGTGTGAGATATCCTGCCATTTCCTTTGCTTTTTTCTATATTTGAAAAAAACCCCGAACAAACCAACCCACTCAGAAAAGTTTAATGTTTAAGTGATAGATGTGGGGGGGAAAATGCATACATTTCCATCATCAAGGTTTTATTCCTCTTATTTTTATGCTCTCATGTGTCTTGATGGGGATAGACATATCCTCAAAGACTCCCTGTTAACACAGACTGCCAGGGTCAAAGGCAGGAAGGACTATAGGACCTCCTTTCGTATGGCCTGGGATAGCTGGGTGGACAATTCATCATATTTCTTCCAGCATAGGACTTTGGGGGGAAGTATCAAGCAGCATATCTTGACGCACATCTTGAAGCATTACTTGAAGATTTCCTTGTATATCACCTCTCTCAAAAAATTTTTTCGTTACATCATTTGTGTTCCCAATAGAATATACGTGATTAAATGTACTGCAGTGTATATGAATATGTTATATTCCACATGAACATACATACACATTCATATCTTTCCCATATGCCTCTAAGGCTGCATTCTTGCTGCTCGCTCTTTGGGATACAGGGAAATCTTATGCTAATGCTCAGTGAGATTACATTAACAGGTGTTGGAGTGAAGAGACAATCAGATACCTTTGGTCTGGAACTCAAGTAAGATCTCCAGACTCTTTATTGGATCTTTAAACACAGGAGCGTACAAGTGTATAATTACTGCTTGGGCTTCTCTCTGATTATTTTCACCTTTTCTTGTTTTGTTTGATCACTTCCAATATCTTTAAATGTAGTTTTGAATTGCAGAATATCAGGCACATGCTGAGAAAAATGTTTTTACTTACTAACATATGTATTAACTACAGGTAATTTCCTCCCTTAACAGCTATCAAAGCCGGGTAATAGGTATTCACCCCCTTCAAATGGCCCCCTTAACCTCTCCTACTGAATTACAAAACAAAGAATGAAAGCCTTTTTAGTCTTTCATGTGGAATACATTTGTATATGTTATCTCCTAAATGTATATTTTTGCAGGATAGCTGTACCTTTGCAGGCTAAATTAATCTCACAGTCCCGTAACAAATAAGTATAGTTGAACACACAGAGATATGTTTGTAAGTCCATTGAAACTTTTGCTGGCTGGAAGCAGGTTCACTGAATATTTGTCAAATATTCACCAACATTGCAGGTCTGGAATTTTTGTTAGACCTCATGACTACTGTCAAAGCTCATTAAAAACACAAACTCTAAGTTTCTCCGCTTGGAATCACTGTGTGATTAAATTTTTTTTTTTTAAAAGGCTCTCTAACAACCTTTTTAATATCCCAGGGACTAACCTGTGTCCTTTGGAATAAAAAGGTTATACTAGCAAATATGAAACAGTAAAATTTTCTGGGCTTCCTGGTTCCATTCTGGTAAGATGAAATGGGGAAAAAAACCAGCAGGCTCTTCCCAGTATCTTAGCACTTTTGTTTCCAGCAGAAGTTAGTAATTATAAGTATGAATGAAATAATATACAATTAATTATAAAAAATATTAGTTTAAAATGCTATAAGAATAAAGCATTACTGTTTTACACTCAATGTTTATTTCTATTGGAACAGAGATTTGGGTTAATTATGAATGGTAATATTCATTCCTACACAGGAAGAAGGGCAAAGTACAAGGACCATTGAACATTACATTTTTCCAATGTTACCTAATTATAAGAACACCTGTGCTGAATAACTTTCAGCTGATCTATTTGCAGAGTGTTTAATAGTCCTTAAAATTCCTCATTTCTTAACAGTAATGGGCCAGTGATGTTTGCACATTAAGTTGTGTAAGAAATGTATTGGCAGAAACTGCTCAAAATATTTATTTTCCTACATTATATCTAACCAGTGGTTTCTAGCAGGGTGCTTACTTGAGATCTATGCCAATAAGTACATTAAATATTAGTGGATATTCTGGGTCATTTTTGTTAAGGGTGAAGTGTTTTGTCTTTGCTACAAAGAACTCATTCTAGGGGAAAAACCCAGTGACTCACCTAATCAGCTCAGAGAAGTTATTTGCATGCCAAAGAGCACGTACACTTCTAAAATGTTAAAATGGAAAGTCTTCCTCTCCTTCTCCCTCTCTCGCTCTCTCTTGCTGTCTTTTTTTTTTGTTTGTTTTTAATACATGGTACCCCTTGCCCCTCAGTATACTCAGCAGATTTAAACATCTTCCATATCAAACACAGTATCTTCTCCATTACTTTTGTTGCTAGAAAAACTAGAAATAATTATTTCTGGATGCTGAGTATTTAAGTGTAACACAAAAATTGATCCTTTTCTTCACACCCCAAACCTTAGCAGTGAGTGATCATTACAAAACCAGACATAAATGTTTATAGTAGCTCTGGAAGAGTCGCAGAGACAAATGCTAATGGCTATTAATCTTCTTTTGATTGCTCATATCTGTTTTGTTCCTCTGAAGTAAAGTAGAAAACTAGCTCTAGCAGTTAATTAGATGGAAGTCAGACAGAGGAAAAGAAGTCAGGAAATGCTTTTAAAGGTGTTTAACTGCCTAACTTCCACAGAAATCTTTTTGTTTTGGATAACTGTGCAGTTTATGCTGCCAAGTCAAGGAAATAGTAGCGGACAACTGTGGAGGGTTTTTTGTGGTTTTTGTGCGCGCGTGTGTGTATGAGGGTAGTTAAGACATGCTGCAGTTCAGACAGATGTTGCAAGTTCAGAGCCAAGATTATTGCAGAAGTTTCTGCAAGCTGCATTGTAGACAAGGTGATGCTATGATTCTATAATGATCCATTCTGAATTTAAGCTATATTAATTTAAGCTCTCTGTTTTCCTCTCACCCTGGAATCTCCCTGACTGCTACTGGAAGCATCTGTGAGCCTCCTTCAGCCATGTGGCTGTCTCCCAGGCTGTTCCTATCCATAATCTCTTTCCTTCAGTGGTTTAATAAGATGCTGGATGATCCAGTTTTCTCTGGAAAACTGGTGTTTGTCTATTTGCATCAGAGTATTCCCATGGCCCCAGAAACAGCCTTTGTAGCTTAGTTAGGGGAAGCTATATATGTTCCTTTATCTTTTGTGTTGGACTGTGTTTTAAGAGTTGCCCTCAGAAACAAGGCAATGATGTATCTGTGTAAGAAGAAAACAACTATGGAATCTAAAACAAATATAAAAATGTGTTATGTAAAATAAAACTATATAAGGCCATATTAATGAGATCTTTAGAAGATTCTTTAGTTTCATCTGTTTTAAAGAAGAATGTGTGTGGATCCAGATTCCAAATTAGTATCTCCTAGCCTGGAATTCAATGTTGCTCAGTTTCTAACATAGGCTGGACCATGACCAGATTTCTTATGCCTGGAATTTCCCACTGACACCCTTGCTATGAAACACAAAAAAGTAAGGTCTTCACTGCGCATTTCTAATGTATTTTGGAGACAATAACAAATCTGAATTTGATTTTTAACACAAATTGTACTGTATTTATAAAGTAGGGAGAGCTTCTGGGAATCCACGCTACTTCAGTGTAAATCTTCAACATGTTTTGTAAATGCTTACAGACATACAGTGAGTCAATGCAGAGTGGATAAAGGATGTAATTTCAGATATCTTCAATAGATATGAGTCTGTAAGGACTTTCTTGGTTTAAGTTAGACAGCATACTCAAATGTTATATATACTTTATATAAATTTTGATTCTGTTTGGTATGCATATCTATCTGGATGTAGCCAATTTTTGGCTCATAATTCTTAAAACTCCAGACTAGGCACTTGAAAAGAGAATACTGTCTTCAAGCATGAGAAGGTCTAACTTGTCAAGTGTTAGACACTGCTTTCTGCACTGGAGCAAATGGTTTTACTTATTCCAAATACAGACCTGTTCTCACTGAAGGGCTCAGGGATTGATTTCTGAGAATTCAGGCTGGCAAAGACCCAGAGGTCACAAAAAATATGTAGACATCCCTATGTGTCAGGCTTGCACTGAGTTTTTCCTCCTCTTTCTCTCCTCTCCATGTGGTCATTTTAGTCATATATAAGAGAGAGGCTGCTGCTGTCCACACTGAGCAGTCCGGACTGGCCCTGAAGCAATCACTTGACATTGATGTGAAAAAGCAGCAGGGATCTTGGAAGAAGTGGGAGAGGTGGGAACTTTCTATGAAATAATTCTTTGAACTGAGACTGGAAATGGACTGTGGCTGTGAGACACTGTGGCTGAAGAAGAGGAAGAAAGGGATTTTATTTGAAACACAGGTATTAATGCTGGCTCAAATATGTTAGGAGTAAGCAAGGTACCGAATAAAGGGTTTTCTGTTTCAAAAGTCCACTAAGAGCAAAGGGAGAAGGGGTTGAACGTGGTGGTGTGGGTTCCATTCAGTTTAGAAGACATGTTGGGAAAAAGTCTTAAGATGAAGCAATTTCTTTGAAAGAATCATTGTGCATCTTTTTTTTTTTTTTTTGGTAAATACTTTTTGAATCAGAAAAAAATCTGAATCCCGAAAAAAATGTCAAGAATTAATTGCAAGGGAGGAGCTGTGCAGTTTTAGAACATAACATCTATATTTGACTTCTGCTGACAATATATCTTGCAAAGAAAGAAATATGGAGTTGAAAAGAAGGATGTGACTTTTAGGTGCACAGGACCTTAATTAAGTGGGGGAGTAAAATTGTAAAGGAAGTTTTGTTGGCAGGCTTACAGGTCTTTATTTTTTCCTGACCACCAGTCAGAAAGGGTTTTCTTCATTTATTAAAGAAAATGGCAGATTTTAGATATTAGCTTAATGTCCTGTTGTTCACAGCAAGTGCTTAGGATTGGAAGTGTCATTAAACCATGGGAGCGAACAATGGGTGGTGTTTTGTTGCATCAGTTGTGTACTCAATGGTCTTTTGGAACCAACATTTCTTTAGACTTAGAAACAGACATTGCTGTGTAGTGAGAACCTTGGCAAAACAGAGCTTGGCAAAGTTGTTTCTGACTTTTTGCTCCTCAAATAGGGTGCTACCTACTTTCTTTCCAAGTAATTGTAAGGATTTGAACATTTAATGATCCACATTTCTGCAATGCAGAATTTCAAATATATATCAATAAGTTATTGATAAACATACTTACTGTTCTTGTTTCTGGTTTTATGCTGAGCAGAATGTCAGCAGGTAACATCCCATGCCTTTGTGGCACCTTTCTGTAATTTATCAGTAGTAAATACAGACCAGGGTACAACTTTTTTTAGTAGGCTCTTATTTTACGAACTTTATTTTATCATTTCACTGCACGGGGGTAAGGGCCACTAGTATTTGTGTGTCTATCAGTTCTTCCCACAAACTGTTCAATTTCTCACATGCACAGACTAAAAGTGAGTAGCCTCCTCTCTTGTCTATTTGAGAACACTGATGTTCAAGTTTGCTAGTGTATGTATGTGACCTGCTTTGATCATATTGAAGTAGGAGAACTATGTCAGTGGTTTTAGAAGCTACTGGGGACAAGCTGATTTGCAGATTACTCTGAGTCCTTCAAGACTGGAACTTTCTTATTTAATTACCTAAATTTCTCAAAAAGCTCATTTAAAATTTTTATTTCATGTCATTGTGGTATAGTAGTAGCTCTTTCTGTAGGTTGATATCCTTAGTTAGCTGAAATGTAGTTTTCCATAGATGATTCACAATACCTGGGGAAATCTTTGTTCTTCTTATTGTCTTTTGAGCAAACGATATTTGTGATAGCCTTAATCTTGTTTGTTGTTTACCAGGCCTCTTGCTGTAATAATTGCTTTTAGAACTGTTATTTGTGTAGAATGAAATTTGGATTTTTGTTTAAGCTAGCTGTAACCAGACAGCTTGAGTTCTTTCTAAAACTGTTTGAAGCCACTGCTCATATACTTTTTCCCCTTTACACCCACTTCATGTCAAAATGTCACCTAAACAGATGTTCACACACTCCAGACCTTCAAAAATGTGTGTATTTTCTACTAAAACAACCTGATTGCTGGACGCAAACCAAATGACAGTCTGAGAAAACAGTCTGTTGGAAAGGGGGTGTTGAATATGCACCATGCATGTGTGCTATGTATTTTTAAAGACACCTGCCAGACTACTGCAGATGTAAGAGCTATAGGAAAACATTTGGCATCAACCAATTATTTTGGAATTTTTCCTCTTGTAGGCAGTGGAAAATATTCACTTCTTATATAACGGTTGGATTTCTTTAGGTCAATACAGAGAAGAGTTCTGTTTTTCCTTTTCTTTTTTTTTTTTTTCTTTTCTGTATTGTGAGTGTTTACCTTCTGCTAGTTTTCATTTCTTGCTTTGAGCTTGTCTAGTCATCTTCCTAGGGCAAGTGGGACATTCCCTGAGGCATGACTAATAGGGTAGCTATATTCATTCTGGACATTATCCACTCAACTATGTACTCCCTTTCCCCTGGAAGATGTTTTTCTACACTTTCTTAATTATACCATTTTTGCACAGTTCCAATGAGGGAAGCTTGTGGTCATGCTGAATACCCTTCAGACAGGCACTTTTCCCAGATGAAATTTTAACAGGTGTCTGTTTCCATCTTTCACATTCCCATATGCTCAGTTCATGCTGAAGACAACAGTCAGCACAAGTTCTTTTGCCTTAGTTCAGTCTGACTTCTCTTTCAGTTTAACTACCACCGCTTCTGGCAACATGTGGCCTTGTATTCCTGTTGCCAACTTCAATTAAATATAATAGTCCATTTGCTTTCCTTCAGACAGATAGCTGCCTCCAAGGTAATACTGCCCATCATTCCCCATGAAGAATTCCTCCTGCTATAGTCATTCTCTTTCCACATTTTTCACACTTCACTGGTGGTTTTGAACACTGCAAAGTGATATTATACACTGCCATTCTTATCTCTTTTCCCAAATACTCTTTCTTCTCTTACCCTACCTGTGGTCCAGAGCCTGTTTTCTATGCGCTCTGACTTTGAGAAAAGTTTTAGGTAGCATTTTGGATTCTTTGTCATGTTTTTTCTTGTCTGTCTTGGTCATGGAGTCTGCGAAACTGACCTTTTCTCATCAGTTTCATTTTGAGTCGGATACTCTCTCATATTTGGCCTATTTTAACTGCATTGTCAGGCATAAACTGTGACCTTTCCATCCCTCAGGATCTGGGACTGACCATGCAGCTTAGTCCCTGCAATGGTGTTCTATCTCCCTTTCTTGAAGCTCCTCAAAAAATGCTGATCTTCAGAATTCATTTGTACTTGCTTCTGTTTTTAATCTTATTTTTGCTTCACCTCTTTGTTTAAAAATGCATAAGTTGCATTTCTCTTTTTATATGCTGAGACTATCCCTGTCAGAATTCTGTGTTGCAGAACACAGTAACTGTCGGCTAACAATAAAGACGTAAAATATGGAGAAAATCTTGGAAATGGCAGAGTATTTCAGTTCTTTTTTTCTACATGCATGTATCTGACAATTTAACTGGCCAAACCAAAGTATTGGGGAAAATAATACAGAGAGAGACTTAGCCATTAAGTCTATGCCTCAGGGCAAGACGTTTTGGTTGACCTGGTCTCATCCTTAGTTACAGCTTTGTGTTGCAGTGCTCCCCTTAGGTTTCTTTTTAATATTTCCTTTTCCTACTATTTTGTATGTGAATAGTTCTATTTGGGGCAGGAAGAGTGATTACTCCTTAGATGAATAATATTAGTATAGTCCCTGAAGACCTTGGCAGGTATCTTTCTTTGGTTTTTTGTTTTTAATTTTTTTCAGCAGAGATCTCTTATTTCTCTTGTTTGGATTCTATTGGAAATGTTGATACATAGCCCATTGCTCTTTGAGGTGTTATACTATAAAACTTTTTCTTTGTACCGTATTTGTGAAAGAAAACAAAGAAGTTTCTTTGGAGTTTCTATAATGAGGGGTAATTGAGCTGTCCTCGTATTCTACCAAAGCACCTATATTAAACTAGTGCCTTAAAACCACTTGCAATACTCTTTTGATTCTGCCTCAGATGATAATGTAGAATTTTTGTCTACTTGGATACAGATTCCACTGGAAAATCTCAAGACAGAAATTCACCCATAGACAATGTCTGTGTTGCAGGTTTCTTATCTATTTCTTCCACTCTCTTTCCATCATAAAGCTCTCTTTTGTATTTATTACACCACCAAGAAAGACACAAACAAAACTATTTTGTTGCCTTGTAAGAATCATGTATATAACAGAAGAGCTTGATGATGTGGTGTCATAGAAGAGTCAGATCAAAAGTTTTTGATGCATCCCTTAATTTCCCCCCCCCCCCCCCCCCCCAGTAGTTTCATACTTGTTCTACAGCAAGATATGTTGAGTGAGAAAAATAGGACTCCTATCTGAAATTGTTCTCCATAAAATTCCTAGAGATGGTGCTGAAAAGTGTTGTCAAATCTTAAACTTCAAAAGAACAGTGTTTTGCACCAGGACGTGCTAGTCTGTTATGATGCCAAGTAAGGAGAAAAATCAGACTCTATGGAGTCTGTATCATTAAAGTATCATTTAAAATGCTATTTGTTAGAGCTAACATAATAATGAAAGACAGAATAGTGTAGATAATCTTATGTCCCTTCAGATGCTGGGAACCCCGAGTTGTGCAGCACCAAACATGCTTCCAACCAGCCTGCAGCACATTGTGCAGGCCCCATCTATAGAAAAGGTTACCCCATTTTTGTCATTCGAGGTATTAGACTTTCTTACATGAAAACAACTCTATTCATCATTTCTACTGTCAAACAGAGAGGATGTTCGCATGAAAACTTCTTGTTGCATTTTTAGATAAAGGCAAGGTGATGCAGGAGGTGTAATTGCTGGAACCAAGGGATAGTTGCTTGCAGGATCCTCCTCTACAATGAGTAGGCTGCGGGCAAGGGGTTTGTGCAGCACAACACCGGCCTGAAGGCTAAACTGTACGTGCAGCGCAGCACAACACTGCACAGCACAGGTCTAGTCCTGCTCAGGTTAACTGTTGTGTGGATCACTAACTCTTCCATATACAATGGTATTCTGGTCAGGATCACTACAAACTGTTATTTTTAGAAACTGTAAACAATTGTGTATGTTCGATATCTTTCTTGCTAACAAAAAGGCTGAAGATCACACTGGTTTGGAAGATAAAATGTCCTTTCAACCATTGAGTGGCTCCCCCCAGGTGAGGGTTGAGGCACAGAAAAGAAGCAGGAAAAAGTTTTGGCTTCATACCTTGCCTGTGGTGTTCTTGTTTGGTGAATAAAGGATTCAAGTCATTATATTGTCAATCTGTCAGCTTCTCTGTGCACGAAGGAAGGATTTCAAAACTGCCTAAGTAGGATGTGAGCACTTAAGACGATCAGATTCTTTTGAAAATCCCAGACTAAATTCAAATTCTTTTGATGGATGTCAACATTTTCTTCCTGCTTTTATGAAAAAAAAAAAAAAAAAGCTTTCTTCCTGCATATTTTTCTCTTTGATTGAACAAAATATCACTGTTGTATATAAGCTTTTGTTTTTGCCCAGCCCACAAGTTGCTTAACTACGTTAACTGAGGGAAATTTACATTCTGACATATGTCCATCTCAGAACTAGACATGCCTGACCTGCTTTGATGATGTGCTTCAGGATGACAGCAGGCGTTTTAATGGTGCAGTACTGTAATACATCTTCAGACTGAGAGTTAATGGTAGTTCATAAACTTGTTTCTTGATTACCATTATTTTATGCTTTGGGTTTAGGAAACTGGTTTAAATATATTGTAACTGGGTTATGATATGAGTATTAACAAACCACTAACATTTAGCTTCTTAGGTAGCACTAGAGCTCAAGTGCTTTACAGAAAAACTAGGAATGGGAAAAGTCAGAAAGCCTGAGTGAAGCGGAAAAAAGTCCAATTTCAACCCCCTCCAAAAATTCTCAGTTTACTTTTTCTCTAGTGTCTGTTCAAATGGAACAGTTAAAGTTGAGAAAACAATTTGATTTGGACTTTTTTTTTCAAAATCACTTTTCTTAAGGAATATCTTGGGAAAAACTTTGTGCCACTGTCACTATATATAGTATCTGCACATGTTCCCAGCCATCCTTTGGGGAAAGCTATTATAGGTAATAGATGCCGCTTCTGAATGAAGATGTATTTGGCCAAATGCTGCCCTCAGCTATGTCAGTGGAACTGCCAATACATCAAAGCCCATGAAATAAATGATTTTCCAGGCGTATAACTGAGGGCAGGTTTTGTCCTACTGTATTGAAATACGTAGGCAGTTTAAGAAAAACATGAAGTCTTTCATAACCTCTAATAAAAGTACATGGAGTCATCTGGCAGAAAGCAGCTCCTCTGTAGAATATTTCTGCAATCTCAGTTACTTGATAGCTGTCCAGCTGATCCTTTAATTCATTATGCTATGTGCTACATTACTACATTTCATACTGTAGCCCTGAGAATATGTGCCCTCTTAACTTTAAAGGTATTTTAATCTAGAAATTTTTCCCCAGAGAGGATGCATTGAAGAAGTGTAGTGACTAATAATTAGGTGAAATATTGTCCTGACAGGTTTATTTTTATGTTAAGTGATTAAAATTATTTTTGCTTTTTATATCATATTGACATTTTAAATTTACAGAAGTTTGGGAAATTTATGGAAAAGTCTACAAAAATTGCTTCTAATGTTTGCAGCAGGACAATTCATTGCTGACTTCCTTTTTTTTCTATTAAGATCTCAATAATTCTCTCTTTCAAGTGTTAGATAGGAAGGGTCGCGTTGTGCTGAATCTTAAACTCTCAAGTAGAGTTCTTGTGCCAGAGTTCTATGTAGTCCACAGCAGGGGTGCGATAATCCAAATCCGTTCCAGTAATCCAAACTGCTGGCAGGAGAAGTCACCTGAATACTCAAAAAATTGCCCAGGTCAGCCCTGAAAACCATGGAGTCTGTGGAGAACCTTTCTTACCTGTGAACCATTGCTGGAACTCCTCTCTCCTCTTGTATTGGTGATATGTTTCCGTGGCTTTTTGCCAAAAGCTTTATAGAATTGAGAACATTGACTTTCCCTTTCTTGCATCCCTTGCTATTGTAGATTTCCATAATGTGTTTTGATGTGTAACAAAATATTTAACAATGGTGATATTTAAAGTATCATTATTGGTGCCTGGGTAAACATCACTGGGATGAAGTGGGAATTAATGTAGCACAGCTATTGTTTCAGGCTTTCTGCCTGCTTAGTCAATCATATTTGCACGCATCAGTCTTGCTTCTTGTTTCAAATCTTTTCTTTGCATCTGAAGCAGACAGATGTGTTTCAAAAATCTAAATAAAGCTGCAAGGCTCTTTCACTGTCACTACACTTTAACAAATGCTGACCTTACATAAACTCATATCGGTTTCTATGTGTGATGGGCAAACCACAAACTGTCCTCAGTTTGGGTTTGCTTCAGATATTTGGCAAATTACAAGTTGGAGTCCTCTGAAATCTAATGGAAAGAAAAACAAATGAAAACTTTCCCATGTGAACTCTTGCATTCAGCTTCTGGTCTCAGTGGGAAATAGGAGAGCAGGAGTTTCCTTCATGGCATCAGGTTTTCTGGCATGAAAATTTTCAAATGTTCTAACAATTTAGAAGCTCAGTGAAGTATATTATTAAGTGGAGATAATAGCTCCTCTAACTATATGAGGAAGTGTTTCATTTTGTTGTTATCTTTCAAATGCATCTATGTCCTTCTAAAAAAAATCTGCCTGAATTTATTCTTGCTGTCATTGATCCATTATCTCAGCATATGAGAATGTGGAATTTGTTTCTTTGTTTGTCTGTGTTTTTTTTTTTTGTTGAGGTTTTTTTTGTTGTTCTTGTTGGGTTTTTGGGGGGTTTTACAGTTAAAGAATTTAATAGATTTTTCAGGCTAAAGAGTCCCTTAGATTTAATGTTTACTTGTAACTCTCACACCAAGTTCTTCTGGAACTTTGCCCAAGTCACCTAAGTATGGTATATTTCCATATGACCTGCATAGAATTCATCAGCCCTTAGAAGTTATTTTCATATGAGTGCAGTTCCTGTAAAATAGGACTGGGATAAAATAGGACAGATCTAGGGACTTGATATTGTGAAAAATGCATGCAAGCGTGCTTAGATCCAGGTGGATGTACCTTAGAGATGCTTTCACAGCTTGGCTTATCTTTTTGAGCACAGGTCAGTCTCCAGTTCATGCTTTTAGGGTAAAAAACCCAACTTATTTGGCAAGAAATATTTGGAAGCCATAGGATATTTAAAAAAAACTCCCATCAATGGGTACTTTACCATTTCAGGATAAAAATACCATATTGACTTTTGGCCCTAATTCTGGCTAGTGCCCCTTTTTCCTCCCATTCCTCTCATCAATATGCTTTGTTTAAATCCAAATTTTGTTGATTAAGGCCATTGTATAGTAACATGATCCAGACTGTGAGACGAACAGTGAAGTGACTTGATTTCTGTTCTTGGCAATGGCTGTGAAATATTTTTCAACCCTATCTGTGATCGTTTAATTTTAGAAGTTTTAAAAACTGAGCTATTTCTATGTATAGACAGTACCCAACCCAAAAGGCACTAATTGCAGTGGGGATCCATCCAGCTAACACTCCAGAAAACCAAATGCAAACCCAAGTAAAATAGTAAGATCTAAAAGAATGGCTCTGAGTGAGTGCTTCTTAGAAATGAGAATATTCATGATTTGAATGAATTTGAATAGCTTACCATTGGGAAAAACAATTCTGACACACAGAACAATATCAGTTATGTATTGAAAGTGGGCAGGAAAGAACCTATTTCCAGTGAGAAATCAGCAGGGCCTACCAGCTTTGAAAATGAATTTCTTTTTCCCCTGGAAGTTCTTTACAGTGTCTAAAAGCTGTAAATACCCACGAGCCTGTGAGTTCTCTTGTTTGTTTATTTGGTGCAAACATGGTAGTTTCTGTTTTGCACCAACCTTTATGCCATTATTTCAGTAAATTTTAAGTTTTTATCAGCCTCTTTCACTTTCCTAAGACAAAATCTTTGCATTTGAATGCTACGGACCCCTCGGGAAATACATATTTGAGGGAGCTGGTCCATTTCAATCACTCTGCTGAAGAAGGAAGCCTTTGTTACAAGGACGATATTCTATCTTATACCAAATTAAATTCTTAAACAGACTTACACGTTGCATAATGTCTATACAGTAATTTATATTATCCGAGAAAGATGATTGATAGCATAAATAATATTCTGCACCATTAAGTCTTAAACTGTAAAGTAGTTTTTGCAACACATACTTTCTTGTATTTCTGTGATAACGCAGCAGTAGTAAAAATCTTCATTAGTGGGGGGTTTAGCATACCTGTTATATTTTGACAAAAGTTAACTTTAGCTCAATTATTTCAGTAGGTCCAGCCCTTTCCTTCTATCGGTTCCCCCTTCCAGCTCACAATTTCAGGTGTAGTTTCTCTGGGCAGGTCTTTATCTGCAGCAAGTGTACTCAATCTGTAAGAATAATGCATGAATAGTCACTTGTATTTCTGTGTGGGCTTCCAGTGAGGACAGCATGCGCACTACAAACTTACATGGAGTGCAAGGATGCTTAGTGCACACAGAGACTTAGACTGCTACAGTCTGAATACGTGCAAAGTCTATTTTTTACCAGTTTGCAACTCAGTAAAAAACACAGACTGATTTTTCAGAGGAACAACAGGGTGGACTTTTTAACGGCTGCTCTCAGGCAAGAATCCACAACCCTGCTTTTAAATGGTTAAACAGTAGGACTTTAAAGGTATGCTTTGTCAAAATGTCAGATTTGACATTATAAAAATGTAATTTCCCCAGCCTAATTTTTGAAATGTCTATTCTGACTGTGTTTTCCCCAAAGGCAATGGTTTGAGGCAGACATCCACCATAGATAACATCAGCTCAAGTAGTTACATTTTGGGAAAGTTTTTTTATGAGCAACTGAAAATGGCTTCCTTCCGAGGGAAAAGATGGGCTCTCTGAAAGGGGGAGGATGAACAACCTTCTTCTGAAAAAGAAATGACTTAACTCAGTACAAGGTGTGCTTAATAACTAATTACATCATTAGCAGTTAGAACTCAAATAGCTTAATCAGGATTCATATATATATCATTGCAAATGTTCTTTAATACGAGTAGATGGTTCAGAAAAAAAACACTGTGCCAAGAGAGCAATAAATAAATCATGTCAGAGTATGCTTTTTCATCTTTAATCCATAAAAATCCCCTCTTATTAATAAAAATTTTTATTGAACTGGAATACAAAGCAGAGTAAAAACTGTGCTGTATCTAGCAGGACCATAATTACTCTGCTAGGCAATACAGGGGTTAACTTTGTTGTTCTCATTAACAGTTGCAGGAGGAAATGGTCCTTCACTAATTGGCAGATATTGGCTTAACGAAACAAGGCTGGACTGGAAGACTAAACAGCACATGTTAGGTAAGCAGTGAAATTTATATATCTGCTGATGATACAGATGTTACTCATTTGAAATCACAAAGTCAAAACTAAAAGTGACAGAAGGGGATGTATCTAAATTTCTTTGGGTTCATCCCTATTTCTGGTGACTTCTGGTCATTTGCAGAGAGAATCACAGAAATTGAAAATACTGCCTGTATTGGCTTAGTAAATGGAGTTTTCCATTTAGTCATGTTTAAGAATAGGTGTGTGTCTCATGTCCTAAATATAAGGATACAAAAGGAAAGCTAGAAAAATTGTAGGTTTGACCAGGTGTCACCAGATTTCTTTCTAAAATAGTATGTAAAATAAAGTATAAGTAGTGGATTTACCTCAGACATGAAATGGCATTAGAGTTGCATTGTATATGCTCCATTGAATATAGGCAAAGATTTGGGTATGAAAAACAGCTGCGCAGCATGGTTAGCAGCCTTGCCATAAACCAAAACATAATGTGTCAGGTTCTCTACCTTTGCTTTTAAACTTTGTCTTCTGCTACACAAAGGATATAGTATTAACTGCCAGAAACAGAAATGATCACCCAGGAAACTATAAAAGCTTCTGAGATTGTTACAAAAATATGGATTAAAGTTAAGATGTTAACGTTAAGAGCAAAAAGCATGGTATACTCCAGTATAAATGGGAAGGCAGATCATACAGAATCAAAAAAAGACTTTCTCCAGAGTTGTCTCTGGAGAAAAAAACATGTAATATGTTGTCTAAGACTAGAAATAATATATGTGCACTGATATGATGCAAGATGAAGTATAAACATCAGCATGACATAATGAAAAGAAACACTTTGGTTCAGTTATTCTTTGTTGGATGGATTTAGGTGAAGATACCAGAAGAGAAATCATTGATGTAGACTGCATAGTTATCACCCCACATATCACAAATCATCCCGTGAACCTAGATTTAATGGCCAGGAGACTTCACCGCATGGTCATTCTGTCAGTAAAACACAGGTCCTGCTGACACTGCAGGGGAGGTGAAACCCTTAGCTGTGTGAGCGTGAGCGTTCATGTTTATTCCAGCTGGCTGCAACCGGTAGAAGGTAAACATTACTGCTGCTAATATTCTTGGGGCATTGCATGATATGCTTGCTGAGATGAAACACAGGCAGCGACTATTTCACCTCAGTTTTCTCTGAGGAATTGTAAATTAGCCTCATGAGATATTCAGTAACACACACAAGATGGGCTGTTTATCAGCCTGTTTCAGACGGGTTAGTGTAATGGTTTCTACAGAAATTCTCACTCCTTGTAATTTAAAATATGGGTCCTGGAGCACCAATATATGAACTTTAGTGCAGCAGGCTTTAAGGAGGAAAGGCGTTTTGCCAGCCAGCAGAGGAAGGGGCAGAACCTGTCTCCTCTAAGATGCAAGGTATAGCTAGATTATATTTCTACCAGCAATCTGACAGGAACTGTTGGGATAGGAAGTAAGGAGGAGATGGGGATAGTGGGACAGAAGGAAGGGGATTGTTCCTCTCGCTATATCTGTACAGAAGTTGAGAAGGCTTCAGTGCCCTCCACTACTTCGGTTTCCTCATTTGAGATTGTTTGGAAATTTCTTCCCCAGTCCTTCGCAGTCTTGTGCAGCCAGAACAAGAGCGAAGTCTGATGATTTGCCATCTCACACATATCAACCTTTCCTTTTTTACTGAATGCTTATCATCATTGTCTTTTATTATGATTGGGAAGAGATTACCCCTTGCCATCATACTGATTGCTGTCCTTTCCGCACATAGGTAAGAGATTTGGTAGCTAGGAAGTTTCAGACAGGCAGGCGTTCATGGAAGGGGTTTCAACCCTCTGCTTAATGGGGGCTGGAAGTGATTTTAGGCAGCAGGCAACAACAGAGGTGAGGATATACTGAACTCCTAAGGTCATGTGAAAGGCATTGATTTTCAACCTTATCAGTACCTCTTATGCGATGGGAGAAAAGCAGAGTACAAACAACTGTGTGGCATCAAATTAAAAATTGGGTATGCTGGTAGCACACACCTGGAATAATCAAATGAAAACGATGATTTCAAAAGTGTACTTCAATGCACTACTGTAGTCTCAGCCAAGTCAGCAAAGATGTAGATTAATTCAGCCTTGCCTTTTGCTATTTTTTCTTGGTTAGTTTGAGACAGATTGTATTTATTGCATAGGCCAGCACTACACCAAACTACAGCAGGTTCATTCCTTAAACGTCAGTTGATTTTACGAGCTCACATTTAACAAAAGAAGATGCAGAGTAAAAAACTCACAGATATTTATGCGTAGACCAAATGTTTGTTGAAAATTACAGGATATATAATATCTTTAAAGTAGTGTGTTGAGGTAGAGGGAGAAATAATAAAGGAGGCTACCCAGCACTACACCAAACTACAGCAGGTTCATTCCTTAAACGTCAGTTGATTTTACGAGCTCACATTTAACAAAAGAAGATGCAGAGTAAAAAACTCACAGATATTTATGCGTAGACCAAATGTTTGTTGAAAATTACAGGATATATAATATCTTTAAAGTAGTGTGTTGAGGTAGAGGGAGAAATAATAAAGGAGGCTACTGATCAGCTGCTGCTCCAGATTTAGGGAAATAAAGAAAAAGAACAGGTGGTGTTGACAACACACACACAAAGCCACATACACTTTATTCTAAGAGTAAGAGCATGCAAGGCTTTGAGCCTATGCAGGCAAACTGAAGAAATTCCAAAAGTATGTGCTGGTACACATGGGAGAGGACAGATACTTAACGAACACGAATTCTGGACACTTCCTTTATTTCTGTTGTCCCGTGTATATCCAACATGTAGTTATGTAGCTATCTGTTGGATTATTTTTTGCTGTCTGTCATTCCACTATATAAATCATAAACCAAAACTGTGATAGTTTCTTTTGTGTAACAACCAGAAATCTCTCCCTTGTATGATGCAGGGAGAACTGTTCTGTCTATGCCATAAAATTTCAGTGGTGTTATAAAAAAAAGGGCATTTACCTGAGTCTCTGAGTTCCTTTATGGGAGAAAGCCTTATCTTCCAGTCTATTTGTAACATTAGAGAGAAAATAATTTTTCTTCTGATACAACTTTGTGTCCAAGACTAAATTTCTGCTACAGCCAAAGTCATGCCAATGCACATGCTGCCTGCAGGGCAGAATTCTTATGATTCTCTTGGAGCAACATTGTCTTCCAGAATAGTTCTGCATTTCAGGCCTTGCTTAACATCACGGGTGCTCTAATACAGATCTGCTTTCAGTGAAAGAGCTGCCT
>NW_009196403.1:0-1633 GCF_000690835.1 Fulmarus glacialis | reverse complement strand
CAAAGATTTAATTCTGAGCATTTTCAGGAAAAACTCTATTTTTTTCCACTTTGTTAATAATTTTAGGGATGACTCCAGGGAAGACAGCAATCTCTTCACAACAGATATTAATTATCATTATAGGTTATTACTTAATGATGAGGAAGAGTGATGAAAGAGAATACATGTGTGTATAAAGATGTTGTA
The DNA here is from genome assembly GCF_000690835.1 of Fulmarus glacialis. NCBI lineage: Eukaryota > Metazoa > Chordata > Aves > Procellariiformes > Procellariidae > Fulmarus > Fulmarus glacialis. The sequence goes on along the minus strand of NW_009196403.1, from coordinate 1,447 downwards.
AACCCAGTGGAACCCAACAAAACAAATTTCAGTGTTGAGAGGAGATTACATTTCTCATTTGTAATTTTCCTTTTATGATGAAACCTGACTCAAGGGCAAAATTTTTATAATTGCCATTGATGCTTAGATAAAATTTGAATTGTTCCTTTAAAAATTGCCCTTAATCCTCTCCAAACTCTCAGTGGAACTCAGTTAAATATTTTCTGATACAGTAATATTTCACACAAGGATTGAAATAAGTGGGTGGTGTGTTTTCTCAGATTTTATTATTTTTTTTTTAGTATTAGGAAATGGAAAGGACTGTATTTTATCACCACATTACCATACTAGAACTTCTATATATTGTAACCTACAGTGTTTTTACAAAGACTACTGCTCTGTACCTACCTAAAGTAGAATGCGCCTGTAGCATGAACAGTTCATTAAGCCTGAAGCAAACAGGCATTTTGCGCTAGTATGGAAAGAAACCTCCAAAGATTTCTCCTACTCCTTAGATTAAGCTGTCTTTCTCCTTCGTTGTGCAGTGGTGCTTCGTGCACCAGTACATAACACCTCTGCTAAGCGAGGACAACACCACCTACAACATGGTAGACGAGTTGTCAGGTCTAGTACGCACCATATGGTGTTAGCATACAGTAATGATGGGTCAGGCTTCAGCGTTTCACAAGTGCTGGCAGAGGCAACATGGCCTTTTCCAGGTTTGCTTAGTAGCGAGTAGCTCGCCCCCGACCCGTTGCTGTTCTGGGCTGTTTGCCCAGAAGTCTTCCCAAGAAATACTAATCCCTGACAGCAAGAGGAATCATCCTCCCTGTGCCTCTCTGCGGAGATAGCAGCAGACTCAACTGCAAAACTGTGCTTGGTGTTTTTCTCTGCAGTGCTTTAGAGCAGACCTGCAAACCTGACAAAATGGCAATATCTCTGAAGTACAGGGGAAGCACCTGTTGAACTTGGGTGGCTGGTCATGCTAACCAGTGACGTGTATAAGGAGTGAGAGAGGAAAGAGTAGAAAAGACCTGTAACATGTAAGACAGAGACTTGATATTCATTTTCTCACAGCAAAATTGTAATTTTTGTGCCACTGTTGATAAACTGTTGCTGTGCTTAATAAACTTCAGCCACACAATAGCAAATGAAATTGATACTGATTTAAAAAAAAAAAAAGAAAGGTGAAGAAGATGATTGGCTTTGAATCTAGCCCACAACAACGACATGAGTGGGGTAGTTAGGTTCCTGTGCTCTCATCAGAACTTCAGTTTCATATGTTTGCTCTCCAAGCCGCTTGCTAGCTCAAAATAAAGTGAAAATTTTTACACAGAAGGCTTAGGTAGGGTTAGCACGTAGAGCTATCTCTTGGGTGATACGGTTTTCATTAGTGTGCTGTTTACAATACAGGTAATGGAACAGTGGTTACAGTTAATTTTTGCTGAAAGGTGAGTGTCGTGGTTTA
>NW_009196402.1:24681-31850 GCF_000690835.1 Fulmarus glacialis | reverse complement strand
TTGTTTTGGTTTTGTTTGTTTGGGGGTTTGTTTTGTTTTGTTTTAAACAAAACAAAACCTCAAGACTTTCTGTTCTAAACTGCCTGCTGAGGTTCCTTTAAATAAATGAAAACAAATAGTCCCTGGCTGTCTGGGCTGCACTAAAAGCAGCTCATCCTCCGAGTGATTTGTAATGCTGAAAAGCTTTATCTCCTTCACTAAAAACATTATCAAAGATCACTTTGTAAGTGCACATGTATATTTTATTTCTCTAAGATTACCAGTTTTCTTCTTATCCCCACATTGTCCTGCTGGGAACAGGTGGCAGAACTCCTGGCACCAAAGCAATCTCAAAATGTATACTAAACAGGGATAATTTGTTGTTGTTGTCTTAATGACCAAAAAGGAAGTTCCTCCTGGCAGCTCTTTTTTCTTTTTGCCTTTTTTTTTTTTTTTTTAAAAAAAAAAAAAGCTGTATTTGAGGCCAAATCCAAAGCTAGTGAGTGAGAACCCCTGTGCTACTGATAAATTTTTACTGGACAAATACCAGCAGTGGGGTTGCAGTGCCCAGCCTCTGGTGCAGAAATCCAATCAGTGCTCACAGACATTCCAACAAACTAGAGCACCAGACAGAGCTATCAAGAGATCTTTTGATCTTTGGGGTTTTTTCAGTCTCAGAAATGAACAGAATGCTGTAAAATTATGAACAAGGTAGAGACTGAGAAGCTGCACTTTCAGAAGGCGTAAGAAACAATGCATGTATTTTATGATTCCCCATCCACACTTAAAAAAAACCCAAACATATTCTTGCTGTGTTATGTCTAATTCAGACTGTTCACAGCCAGGGTCAAGGACACTTCATTTGCATTTATCTTATCACCCTAACACTGTGCAAATAGCAGTAATTTTTCATATTTCATAGCTAGTTTCAGCTAAGGATCTCATAGGACTCAGCAAACACCAGTGAACTAAAGGTCTGGTTCAGAAACATACATGGAGATGGAAAGCTCCCATTGACTTGAGTAGAGTTTGGATCAGGCTGCAAGTCTCCAGCAAATTTCAAGATAAGTATCACAATTACCATTTTACAGATAGGTAAATCAAGGGACAAGTAACATGGCGATAGTACAGCAGAAGCAGCACTAGAAACCAGGAATCTGGACTCCTAGACTTCTGCTTGACTGAAAGAGCCCTTGCAGCTGCTGCTTAACTTAGTTGTTCAGCAATACCCGTGAGAGAAGAGGGAGAGTGCAGAACAGGCTTAAAAACAGCGGGCACAGTTGAAACCTAGCATCACAGTCTTTCTGGAAAGGATGGTAACAGTAAGAATTGCTGTTCTCTGAATATACTCTGATACTTCCCTCCCAAATTTTGACCAATAAATAAAGTAATATGGTGAACTGCAAAAGTAAAATGGTGTTAAGGTCTCAGAATGACAGACAATAAATAAGAACAAAAAAGGTCCCAAGAAATAAGCCATGTTTTAGTGAGTGCAACAATAAAAGAAGGTGTTCATTTTCCTGTGTGTGATAAACTTCCCTTTTTGGATATAAAACACTGTGTTTGAAGCACAACTGACAAACTTAATTCCTAAGGCAACAAATAAAACCTGAAAATCCAAATAAAAAGAATAAGGGTTAAGTTTGTTTGAAAGTCGTCTAAAGTCTTGCATTGGTATGCCCTTTGCCTCTTTAACAAATCTTACAGACAGCCATTTCTTACCCTGACATGGCGCTTAGGGACACGGTTTAGTGGTGGACTTGTCAGTGTCAGGTTTACGGTTGGACTCAATGATCTTAAGGGTCTTTTCCAGCCTAAACGATTCTATGATTCTAAAACATCTGCTAGATAGCCACTATAATATAAAGCATATAGTCCTTCTTTAAGTCCAGCAGAATACTTTCATTGCTTTTGGTGGAAGAAAAATTAGCCTTTAATTTGAACGTTATTTTTCATACTTGGGAGCCCACAGAAAGTGTCACCTCTACTGAATTTATCACCTGATGAGAATAATCTCTTACAAATAAAAAATACACATGAAAGAATAATTTTAATTCCCAAATTATCCTGAAAATGTTAGCATCATCCTGTGATGAATTTCATGATATATCTCCCGACACGTCTGTTCTGCACCTTTCAACGCTAAAAACACTGAGCCAATCACTCTAATTCAAGTAAGTTACAGTAAAGACCTGATGAAAACACGCTTGTAATTACTAACTTATATATACACATGCACAAATGTTGCCTATATATATCATGCAGGCGCTTTTAAAAATTTTTGTTGTAGTCTGGTTGTGGGGTCCAGTGTGGATGAGACTGAGGAGCTTTGGTGCATATGTGAAAACTTGTCGCTGATGGCACCTCTGGGTTTCTGAGACATCCCCAGAAAGTCCCAGCTCCTGTCAGCTCCCGCTTCTTGCGCTGGAGATTTCCAGAGAACCCAGCACACATATTTTTAGGCCAAGTGGCAAAGTATTTGGCAGTGGCAGGGCCAGGAGATAATTGATGCCCCAGCAACTGCAACAGTCAACAAAATGAACAAGGAAGATGAAGACAGGCCTTCTGGGTGGAGCATGAAGAAATAAATTCCAGAATGGAAACTCACTGTAGAAAACCTACTCTAATCTGTATGTTGTTCTTTTGCTTGGCATTTCAGAAGAAAGGGAGTACTTTGAAAGGACCACCATTCTTCTTACTATGCAAATATAGGATTTTTTTATAACTACAAAGTACTTAACAGAATACCTAGGGTTTAGTCTTAATGTAAAGATATGAATGTTTCCCAGAAGCCTGACAGCTTAGTATTTTCCTATTGCACAAAATTATCCCCAGATGCATCTGCATCAGAAATTCTAAAAGGTTTCCATCAACTGTGCCTTTTTCTTAAATCCATAAAAGAATGTCTCCAAACAACAAAAGTTATTTTCTTGGCAAAGTTGTAAATCTTCTATGTTAGCAACTTTGGGATGTGGGCACAGCACCACAATATTTGTCAAGAACACACTGTCAAGTGTGGAGTGCAGTATTAGAGAGCTGACAGCAGACTTCTCCAGCAAAGCCCTCCAGAGTTTCCGTACCGCACTGATGAACTGCTCTGCCTCCAGGGAAGTCCCATGCGAGCTCTGAAACTTTTCTTTACTTTGGAATTAATAGTATTCAATTGCTGACAGAAGGGAGATGCTAAAATGCCACACTCTACATGGACACTCTGTAATACTTAGATACAGCAATGCTCTCATTTCTTCCATTTTGAGACCGTGTAATTGAGTATTACTACACAGGCCAACACTTACTTCTAGGAAGACTGTGAAGCCTTTCAGAAACACAGCAATTGTTCATGATGTCTCAGCAGTTACATACATCCAGTGCAGGTTAGCATATATCCTCAGCTTACAGCTCTTCATTTACTGCCCTTTCATGAAGTTGTTAAAAGAGTTGGTTGGGGTTTTTTTTCCCCAAAATATATCTACACCCATACAAACTCCTCCTCAGTTAACTTAGTTGAATGAGAAACAAAATATTCAGCCTGCATTTCCCAACACAATCACAATTCACAATGTCTATTGAGAAAATTGGAATTTTAATCACAATTCATAGAATATTTGCTTTTGGAGTGAGTGATATCATCATAAAAATCTCTGATTTAAAACTGAAAAAACCAAAATTCTGCCTTCGGATATAATACCATGAAAGTTATACAGAAGATTTTGGCTCCCGATTAAAATCAGAACAAATAGGTTTTATAAAATTGTAAGGCTTCAAGGTAGTTTTCAATTTCAAGGGAGAGTTAGTTATTATGACTATTTTTTTAGTCCTAGGAATGAGCAGAAATGCCAAAAAATCTGTAAACAGCCACAGTTAAAGAAAATTGGGGCTTGTGATGTCGGTCTTGCACTGATAGCAGTCACTTGTGTTTAATGACGAACCCCCTCTTTTTTTTTTTTCCAAGTATGTAACTGGTAAACAATAGGACTTTAATATTAAAACATAATTACAGAATGTTTTTATTGCAGAATTCTTCTTTTCCTTTTATAAAAAGCAAATAATTAAGAGCAATGGAACGTCAGTCTTGCACCGTTCGTATTTCCTTATTTCTGAACGCCAAACATTATGTAGGTATAAACATTATATCTGCCCCTTTCTGAAAACTGTAACAGTCTTTAATTACACGATCACCACCTCCTACGTACTAAAATAGCATCTCCCTATGAACATCTCCACATGTAGAATCTTATAATCTTCTGTATTTATATTCATTTTGCTTTTGTAATAGTCAAGTATGCACAAGCTTGAGAGTTTAAATGTATCACAAATAAATGTATTTGTGCATATATATATATACACGCACAGTGTGTGTATATGGATGAAGAACTTCAGTTATATGAGCAACAAGCTGATCCACAATAATTACTTCTGTGCCTACACAGAGCTCCATTACCTTCAGGGGTGCTTCACATGATCTGTATTTTTGTACTTTTAACAATACTTTTAAAATTACTTTACCAGATACCATCATACTCATACTACAGAAATAATGGAAAAGAACAGTAAGCATGATAAATACATCAGCTAATGGGTAGTAGGCTGTACAGCTCTGCAGAAGATTATTACAGGCACAATGCCACAGATTTATTTATGGCTTAAAGCAGTGCATGTCATAAGCATACATAGTTTTAGTAGGTGGAGTCATCTGACCCAATCTGGCAGTGCTTTCACATGGGAATGGCAAGGACTCATTACCCATGAATTAATGCTTTTATTGGCAAAAAGTGTCTTCTATGTATATTCCTGAATGAGAACAATGTGAAGTCGTTTCCAGTGATTCACGTAAACTCTTTTTCCTTTCGAAAAACTGGCTGACTAACAAAGTCACTTCCTTTTCAAGTTCTGCTTCAGCTCTTCAGTCTTTCCAGCCATGCAAGCCTGCACATTGGGCTCATTTGTCCACTCCAGCAAAGAACCTCAATTCAGGGGTGAAACAGATCTCATTTAATATTGAGCTCCTATCATAGCTTAGCATAGCAACGTAACTCAAATCTGCATCACAATCATATGTAAAATTTAAATATGCAGATACAGTTACTTGTCTCCATATTCAGACGGACATTAGTAATGCTGCTAAAGGTCTGAAATGAAGCACATGCTTTTTCAATGAACCATGGATTTCACATCTTACTGGAAAGAAAGGCTCACTGGCAGCTCAGTTCTCCCCAGCACAGCAATCGCTGACCCATTCAGTTCACATACCACTCAATCACCAGCTCCGCCTGCCCTGAGTCACTGGAAATCCCTAAGTCAGGTTTTGAGCAGATACTGTCCTCTTAACCTGCTGCGTCTCCTGAGACCACAGAGCCTCGGGACATGATTGTACATACGCCAAGTAGGGTCCATGGTTTGATTAAATTCACATTAAGAAAAAAGCATTACTATATTCTACTGACATAATGTTTCTGAAGTTTGTGGATTGGGTTCAGGCTTTATCCTTTCAGTTGCCCATACAATGACAGAGAGTAACACCTCTTTCTAAGGGTGCTAAACCAGAGCACTTCATGAAGAGTTCAGCCTGAGTCCCACTATAAAGCCATTAAAAACTTATTCTAAGGACATGGCTGCTCCACTGTCCAGAAAAGCAGTCTCGTCCCCCTCTTACCACTTGCCATAGCAAAAATCATCCTTCTCATCCCTTGCTTTCCTCGTTACATACCTGTCTTTGCAATTTTCATTTGGCTTCCCTTCTCTGTCACAGCAGGTACCTGCTGCTGTCCTGACTTCCGAGGCTCCTCCCAGCCTAACGTCATCTTACTTTATTCTCTTCAATTCTGCACAGCCAGGCTGAATCATCACTCAAGGCAGCTGGTAGCACCACCCTCCAACACCTATTAACCATATTTTCAAAAATGCACACCAGGTATTCCCCATAGCTCCCCCCTCATAACCAAAAACATCCTGTAAGACTTAACAAAGCTACTACTTTATTCTCTTTTAAAACTCCTCTTAAACCCCTCCTCCATTGAAATGGCTACAGAAAAATTGACAACTTTGACCATTAATATAATAAAAAACACTAAACCATTCTGAATACCATTGTATCCCATTGTATCATTCTTTCCTTGTTTTACCCATTTGTTTGTTTGACTTAAGGAAATTTTTAAAGAAGCAATACAAAGTCAAAACCAAGAACTACAGGATTCAAGTGGCTTTCACTAGAATAATTAGTAAGAACTGTATATTTGCATAGAACGCACACAACACTATTATGACGATGCTATGCCAAAGGAAAACCCATTTTTACCATACCCATTTCAAATTCATACCTTATGACGCTAAATGATATGATAGTGGCTTCATGTGGAAGGTTGTGGCCCCATAACTCTACTGACATGAACCGGCAATGCCCAAAGCTTTCCTCTGAAACAAAACTACATATCCTAAGGTTTAATCCCAACAGCCACTCCCCAGCTCCATACAGGCTCTGCTCTCTGCCTTGATGCACTAGGGGAGGGCTTTTTGTCGCTTGAGTCAAGGCACAACTGAGCCACATGTTCCCCACAGAGCCTGGAAAGCTTCAGCTTCGTCATTTATCCAGTTTGGGACACGTGCTATTTGGGCTCTGCACCTCCGAAATGCAGTTCGGAAGGCACTTCATCTGGGTGCACGCAAGCCAACTCCACCTTCCATGGCAGAACCATAAGTCCTTTTGCTGCCAACCCACATGATTAACAAGGCAGTGAAAACAAAGTGTCATCTTTGAATAAAGTACAGGAATAGTTTGCATTATCCTCCTCTCTGCAGTTACTGAACACCAGTCTTTGATGTATTAAAAAAAATTTTTTTATTCTCATTCTGTTTCCATGCAATGAAAATAATACATAATATTGGCTTCGCCTTAAAAATATTTCTCTTATGAAAAGCATTCCATTTGTACTGACTTCAGTAGAAGGTGCGTGGGTATGTCAGAAGGAAGAATTAAGTGCCAAGACGCTTATATCTCCCTGTATACTTAATAAAGTAACAATTCAAATCTTGTTTGTTTAAAAGAAAAAAGTCCAGCTACAGACAGTTTGTAAAACAACACAAAGAAATTGCCTGAACCCCCAGATCTCAAAGCCCAGACAAGCCAATTCAATATTGTTCGGTTTGGATCCCACTTCAGCAAAATACCTGATTTAAATATGCTATGAAGTCCT
>NW_009196402.1:7581-24659 GCF_000690835.1 Fulmarus glacialis | reverse complement strand
CCTAAGTACTATCGCAGCAAAATTAATATAGTAAAATAAAGTTACTGTGTGCGGTGTACCAGGACATTCATTATCTCTACGCATTTCCTTGGAGCTCTTGAGGGGAGAGGAGGTTCGAGCTGATGGAGAGAGTTTGTTCTTTCCCAGTCTCCCTTTCTTGCAGACTTCACAGCACCTTTGTTTCCTTCCATTTATCCTCCTCTCCCCTCCCTCCCTTCCCCTCACTCTCTCTTCGTGGCCATTAACTACACTGACAGTTTGACAGGCTGAAATAAGGAAATAAAACACTTAAACATTGTTTCCTGATGTATGCATTCATCTCCTCTGCCAAACACAGATTTTCCCAGTCTCCCTTTCTTGCAGACTTCACAGCACCTTTGTTTCCTTCCATTTATCCTCCTCTCCCCTCCCTCCCTTCCCCTCACTCTCTCTTCGTGGCCATTAACTACACTGACAGTTTGACAGGCTGAAATAAGGAAATAAAACACTTAAACATTGTTTCCTGATGTATGCATTCATCTCCTCTGCCAAACACAGATATTGAGGAGATACTTCACTCCTCCTGTCAGCTCACTAAATTATAGCCCAGCTCTCACAGCAACACAACTCTCAGGTCTTGTACATTCACTTGATCTGTCTTCCTATCAGAAGGCCACGCAAGGGCCATTTTCATGTCTTTAGCATGAGCTTCTTATATTTATACTCTTAATACCACATTTTCATATGCCTAGGGTTGAGTTTCCGTTAAAAATAGAATCTCATGCTTCTTCTACTGAACACACTCACATTATCATGACAGCTCCACTTCTTGCTTGGATTAAGACAAAACTACTTCGGGAATAAAATAAACTAGATTGCATTAAACTTTGTGTCATTCTCATAACCCATTACAACAGCTGAGTAAACCAAAATCCAGCTTCACTTTCACCAGGTTTATTAGACTTTTTTATTTAAGCATTTTCTCCTGGTTGACAGAAAACATGCTGCTGGAGACTAGAGGGCATCCCACGCTTTACGTAAAAAACCACTGCTTACAGCATTGGCTTACAGGAGCCAATGTTGTTCAGCTCCCTGGGGGAAAGCTGCAGTGATACTGTCACTGCTCATTACCTCCAGTGGGTGTTGCTGTGAACAAGCCTATGGGAAAAATGCAGGGAAAAGAAAAAAAAAAAAGAAAAAAAAAGTATTACAGAAGCTCATAAATATGTCCCACATCTGGAAAATTTGCCTGGTCCTTACAACCAGAAAAAAACGAAAGCTTGGTAAGAAATTAAATAATTGTACTTCTTTGCCATTTACTACCATCTTCCACACCGATTAGATAAACACAGGTGTTTCATACTTTATCCGCTGTGCTGGCATAAGGCTGCAATGGAGCCAAGTCTTCTTTTTGTAATTTAAATAGCTTCCAAGGTCTATGTAGAATAGCACAGTGCTGTGGCTGTAGCCTCTCAGGGATGCCTGATGGCCAATCTCCATCGCAGAGAAGACCGACCTTACACGTTCACCATCCCAAAACAGCTGAGGAGTTGTGACAAACAGGTATTGAAATGCCAGATACATGACGTTCCCTCTTGAAAAGTTGTATTTCTATTTGTTACACTCATATCAACAGCCCAGAATATACTGTCACTTTTTTTCCCCTGGCTGATGGGGAAGGTTAGCTCAGGTTTCAGCTAGCAGGTGGAAAAGTAGCAGAAGCAGGTTGGCACATTTTGGATCTTTGAAACAAACGAACAAAGACCCCTCTTTACACTCCAATGTTATAAATCCTTGCCGAACTTTACTCTCTTCCTTGCCTTCCACTTTCTCATTATTTCAGATATCTCTAATCATGACCCAAAGAAACAGTCTTTGAAGTAACTGTGTAATTACACTGACACGTAGATTTAATTGGAGGTAGGATGAAAAAAAAACAACAAAAAAAATGTCCACAAGGAAAAGTCTGTATAAGTGGTGTTGTTGCGATTTCACTCTCCCTCTAAACACTTTTTTCCCCTGTTTGCAAGAGTTTCTGTTAAGCAGCAGCAAAGATTCAAATTCAATCACCCTAAAGAGCTAGCAGAGCCCAAGTGGAAAAATAATCCATTTGCTCATCTAGAGACAGTAAGGGCTTTGCTACTGCCTTCCAATATTGACTGTCCAAGAGCAATATTTCAACTGGTTACACCCATTCCATTCGTTATCCCCCAAAGACGTATTAATAAAAGCAACAGTCCTGTAATGTGCTGTTATTTAACTGAGAGGTTTTGAATTTCATGAATGAAAATGAAAGAAAATATCCAATAAAGCAAGAGGAAACACAAGTTCCTTACTACTTCCTCCACAGAAGTGTATACAAGAGGCAGTCAACCAAAACCTGCTGTTAACTCTTTACCAACAATACACACAGAACTTTAAAAATATTTAAGATTGACTTTGTTTTTATAATCGGAAATCATAAAGAGCTCCCAGTGCACTGTCAGAGGGCACCAATCTTTTTCCTCCATCGTTATTTCATACTGCCAGAGAAAAGAGATCCCACCCACTTGAGATCGATGCAAATCCCATGATTTGCATGATCCCATGATGTTTATCCAGAGTATCGGCTACTGATTATTGCATATTGGTGAATTTTCAGGTCAGCTACTCACTACACCCTGAAATTTTCTCTGACATTTCAGACACGTATGTTGCCATCCCACAGTTCTTCGCGTAGACTCTCTTTTTCTATATCAATGGTCTCGCATTTCTGTCTCTACCTTACTGCTAGACAAAAAAAAAAAAAAAAAAAAAAAAAAAAAAAAAAAAAAAGAAGAGTAAGGGGTGGAAAAAGGATAAAATAAGGTTGCATTTGCAAGTGTAGCTTTTCAGATTGTGTGAAAGATTTCTACATTTGGTTAAGTTTTTTAATTTATCACATAGTACTGAATGTAATTTTTTTTTTTCTGAATAGCCATTTTACTCTTCCTTTATTTATTTATTAAATGCGCTCCTCTTGCTCTTTCCCAGTAGAGGAAAGAAAAATTAAAAAATTAAGATAACCCACAACTGAAAATATATGTATTTTATTATATTAAAAATCAAATTAAACAAAAAATACATAGGAAATTGAAAAAACCCACCATTGAAATGTCAGTAAGAGAGTTTCATTTCCTCCCATAGTTTATAGGAACAACTATCACTGTTAATTTTCCTCAGCATACTTTTTTTCCTTTCTTATTGGGGAATAGTAGGAGAATATTATTATTTTATTCTCCTGAACTGACTCATCATCATTCCCCAAGGTTTGCTCTTTGCACCCTACTTATAAAAAGAAAGCCTGCTACTATCACTAAACCTGGAAATACTTATGGTTTAGAACCTGCATACCATAGGATAGTATTTGTTTGAAACAGTGGATTCTTACCTAAGCTGGAAGCCACGAAGGCATCAGTCATCTGAACTGTCACCCAGAACAGAAAAGTCTGAACTTTTAAAGAACTATTATCTACCTTATCCAAGCAGCGCGCTCACATTGTGGGTGAGGCAGCACTCACAAGGGCGTCCTGCAGCTTACCATTCTTCTGCACGTACCTCATGCTCCTTTCTTTATAACAAATGTGACTTTTCTGCTACCAGGAGAGGTCCACCAGGCAGGTTTGGAAACAGTACCGTAAAGCTTGAGACCCATCCAAAAATAAATGGCAAGCATTAATAAGTTTTGGAGTGTGAAGCAATAACAGCTTATCTGCTGGGGAAGCAGGTTGAGCCTTAAGCTAGCAATACTGTTCTGCAGAAGGTTACATGCCTCACTGCCACCTTCAAACTTCATCATCCAGACTTCCAGGACAGTAGGTCCTTCACCATATACAAAGCAAGGCCCAAACATATATTGCAAGGAGGGTTTCCTGCAGGACTTCCGCACAACGTCCCTGCTCTCTGTGGATATTAAAACATTTTTCTTAGTAGGGCAGGATTTCCTCTCCAAAGTTTGTGTGAAAACTCCTGTGTGTGTGTGCCTCTGTGTGTTTGCACATGCGAGCATGTTGCTTTCCTAGAAATACAGTTGGCTGTCCGCATATTAAAGAAACTGCAAGTTGTTACCTTTGTAGCAGGTACTGCATCTGATTATGGTTACCAGGGTTCTTCCACCTCCTTGTAGGAAGAAGTATTTAAAAAAAAAAAAAAAAAAAAAAAATTAATTCTTACATGCTTCTGCAGGACACCATAAAACCTGCTGACGTTAGATTTTAGCCTGACGTTCATTTTTGCTCAAGGTTTCTCAAGCGTCATGTCCATCAGTATGAAAACTTCAAAAGTCGGAGTGTGAGGTGCACACATGGCTTCTAAAGTGACACCAAGTCCTCCACTGTTCAAATTCAATTTACATACTAGTTATCAACATATGACTATCTTAAGTGGAAATGCACGTAAATATTAAGCAGTAAATAGAGAAAAATATGAAATTGGAGAAAAACACCAGACATTGGGTAGGAAAAAATACATGCTGCTCACATTCTTATTTTAGGAAAGTATCTTCAGAGGCCAGTAAATCAGATACAGCAGCTCTTCAGTCACCTGTAAATTAATCAGTCTGAGCTGAAGGATGAACAATTGCTATCACTATTTCAAAGGCAATGCAGAAATGTAAAATAAAGGTGTGTGCAAGAAGGTGGAAAGTAGCAGGGAGTTTCTTCCACCAGGAGGGTAGACTATGGCTCAGGGCAGTATCATGAGTGGGAGAGGGATTACAGCTGACCATAATAAGTGATCTTCCACAAGGTCGCCTATCACCATGATTCAGTGTGACCAGACAGGCACTGCAACATCAAAAGCTCTTGTGCAGTTGTCCCCTCAAGCACAACACATTTACAGCACATGCTCGGAAAAAGCCTAAAATTGACTTCTCCCCAATTTGATCTTGTGGTCAAGGAAGTACTTTCAGACTACATCTGCATCAGTACGCAGAGGATGACAAAAAAGGCACATGTAGAATGGGAAAGACATTTTGCTGGTTGTCTTAGCTTATTTCAATTCCTCCATAAGTGAAGTTACTATTTAAAACATAACCACTGTCTGAAAAAATGAAACCTTATCAAAAAGGGCATTTATTAAAAAGCAACAGTTCTTTATTCCATACAAAGGTCAGCTTTATACCAATGCCTTCCTTTTAACCTGAAACATGATGTGGTTAACAGCTATCTTCCATCAGTCGAGATAAGCATGAAGTGGTGGTTCTCCTCCCCAAGTGTACCAGCACCCATTGCTTGCAAAGGAAGTTCCTACTTAAAACTACTATGTATGTAAGGATGTTTATGAGAAGAAATAGTCAGGTATTTCCCTGCACACTAGAAATAAGGGGTTCTTTACAAAGAAAAAGCCTCAGAAACCAGAATTATTGCCCTTCCCATCCCCCAAGTGGCAGAAAACACTTCCATAGTGTCTCAGCAAAACTGTCACTTGTGTGCCTCGTGCCTCCCATTTCCTTTAAGGGCTGGGATCCCTGGATAGACTACACTTTTCACAAGGCATCAAAATCTTAAGCCTCGATAAACTGTTATGTTTGTATTGTTCATGGTTTTTAGAAGAGCTCCATTTCCTTTTCTTTTCCAGTTTTACCTTTACATCAATAAGAACAAAAGACAGGTCATCAAAAATAACTAAAACATGATAGCTATTAATTTAAGATTTGATTAGGAAGAGCTATGAGTAAACTTTTCACAGTGACAAGTCATTTTGACCAATCAAATATTAAATTCAGAAAAAAAACATTCCTCACAGCCAGTAATGCAAAAAAGGTCAGTATTCTCTCACTCCTGCAAAAATGTTCTGTTTTTATTATCAATGCCAAGTGAATTTTCAAAAATCAAAATGGTAAGTGAAATGAAACAGGGCTTTACAATCTCTGTTGAAATCAACATTACTTTTTGCAGCAAACACCAACAATTCACAGTATTACTCACAGCTATCACCACCCCCAAAAGACCTAGGAGGACAAAACCCATACAGTTGGGGGGGGGATTAAAAAAAAAAAAAAAAAAACACCCGAAAAAACCCACCCCCAAAAAAACCAAACAAAAAACCCCAACCAACCCCCCCCCCCCCCAAAAAAAAAACCAACCCAAAAAACCAAAAAAAACCCCCACAACAACAAACCAACCACAAATCAGTGCTCAAAGGTAAGATGAATCTTAGACGATGAAGTCTCTGAAGCTGCAGGAGCTTAAGAAGAGTATGTATTTCTTTCACTTATTCCCTAGGACTTATCTCAACTGCTTTTACTCCCTGTTTCCACAGCTTACCCCTGCTGCTTCTCTACTCCTCTCTTCCTTTCCCTTCTTTTTATCCCAAGGCTGCTCAAATTGCTGGTTAGGATTGGAAAAAGTAAGGTAGAACCAGTTAGCTCCCTTCCTACTTCTTTCACATGATAAAAGTTTTGGATTGAGGAAAGAAGCAAACATTCTCCCAGGTGAAGCCACCGAATTTTCTCCACCAGACCTTGGAAATCACAGTAGACGGTAATGAGGATCTGCTTGCCGGTTGATGACTCTAGGGATCTGCTACCTGGAGCAGGGCTGTTAGCCCCAGTGTCACAAGAGCTGCCAAATCCACCCTGGACATCCTGAGCAGACCCCAGCTCTGCATGCTGTGCAGCTGAAGAGAACTGTACACTTTAGATCAGGTTATAAAATAAATAAAAACCCAGAGAGGTATAAAAATGTGTATTAAAAAAAATAAAGAAGCCTCTTGCTCAGAAGCCTGTTTCATATGTTCAGAAGTATTTAAATTAATGCGTCTGATGGAGTAATAAGAACCAGGTAGAAGATGGCACTTCCCTCTGATGCTAGGATAATTAAAAGGGCAAGGTATTAACTAGCTTTGGAAAGAAAAAAGTTATATTGGTTGTTCTGGGGATTACGGTCCTGTCTTGATCCTACCTTCACTAATCATTGCATTTAGTCCTTAGACACTTTGCCCATTCCCTGGAATCCACATCTGTTGATTACCGTTTGCCGATCCACTCTTCAGCTAGGATTTGAAACAGGGGATAGGGCTAAAATGCCCTTTAGAAAGGCCAGATAATGCCATTTCTGGTTTGTACTACAGGAAAGAGATTCTTTCAAAGATACCGGTGTCAGCTACATCCTCAACATCTTTTTACTAATATGCTCCTCATGCCCAGTGGAATGCTGCAGATCAGATTTTTCTTGGTCATTCAAATATGTATTTGCTACTTATTTTTTAAAATACCTGAGGAAAAAAAAAGGTAACACGACCACCCCTTTCTCCCCCCAGAAAATAATTCTGAATTAAACATTACATGATGGTTACAAATGCTGGCACAAGCATTTTTCTGGATAGAAAGCACAAGTCATGAAATGATTATTGATGAAACAAATAATATTAGTATACATCCATCTAGTTAATACATACCTTACTAGCATACATTTATCTGAGATGAAAAACATGCAAACATGCTATATTTTATGCAAATCATATGCAGATCTCAAGGCTTCTGGAAAATTGCCATTACAGCCTTTGGTACTGCAAAATGCGGGTACTCCTTTTCATAGCCACTATATGCAATAATATTTGCAAAAGTAAGCTGTTGGAGTAAATGAAGTTACATAAGTGATGCACCTAGCTCACAGCACATAAAAGAAAGATAGTATGACAGGCCTCTCTGCTATAAATTCAGCAGCTGGTTATATATTTTTTATATATATGTAACCAGTAGGAACAATATCATTTACATCTTATATTATTCTACGAACAGTCCAATTTATAAAATGCCTATTGTGTTTACACACAAGAAACTATCATAAATCCTGAACGTTAAACAGTGTCAATGGATGAAAGCCAACTTTCCCACAATATTTTGCATAGTGAACTTAACATGCTTTTAAAGGAAAGGCAGTCCCAAGACAAGGCTCCTCTGAATTCAGCTATTTACTAATGTTGGGTACTAGTGACAGCAGCAAATCTCTAAGAAATTTAATCTTTCCTCATAATGAAAAGATATTTTTAAATTAACCTGAAAGTATGGCACCTATCTGGAAACGTTACCATTTTTAACATTACATTTCTTTATTAATTACAGAAGAACTAATAGTGTGGGAAATATCCCATGCTAGGGAGAATCCCATTGCATACAACTTCTTGTCCGTCTTTTGCTCTACTGACAGGAAAGATAGGTCAGCAGTAAAGAATATGTACTCGTCCTTATCTGTCACCCTGGATTAACAGTTTTGGGAAAAAAGTCTCAGGAAATGAGTACAGCCAGATGACTGCATACCCAAACATGCAGATTTGTCTCCGTGCTGCCTGGAGTACCTGGATGCTGTTACGCACAACCAGCTTCTGCTTTCACTGAATTTGTACGGATTAGAAGCCACCAACTCATCCCAGCTTTAGCAAATACACAGCCATAGTGTAAAGCACCTTTTGTTTTTTGTTTGTTTGTTTGTTTGTTTTAAAAAATCATCTCAGCATTTGGTCCAAATACAAGTTATTGGAACTCCGCCTGCAATGGCCCTGATTTAATCATCAAGACCAGGTCACCACTTGGGAAAGCTGATCTTCCTGGGGGCTTGTTCCCAGAGAAGCAATGGTCTGGCAGCAACACTGGCCAGGACGAAACACTTTGGGCACTTAATGGCAGCATACCTCCTGATTACAAGTGGCTGTAGTCAGAAAGATATTTGTCTCCACTATGGCTGTTTCCTGATATTTTCTCATTACACAATCTTAGTAAGTTTTTTTTAAGGGCCTGGTTCTGTTCTTCTGAGCAATTCAGGTCTTATGTGAGCACCATTTTGCTTAGAAACTCAAATTCACTGCTGGGCACGGACGCTTTCTGTTCCAAGACTTCCTGCAGAAAGCTGCCTGTCCATTCCCATGGCTCGCTCGACCATCACGTCTTCTTAACAGAGGAGAGCTTATCAGGACAAGCTCTCTCTCATGAGATTTTAAATATTCTCTCTCTGTTTCCAGGCCAGAAACATTGCAAGAGAGGCTGTTCTTGCCTCATGTTAGTATGACAGCTGCTCTCTTGGCCAACACGCTGGAGACTAGACCAGGGATCTCAAACTGAAAGCACGAGCAGCTACAGCTTAGAGCAAAGAGCAGAGACTCCCTTGTTTGGAGGCTGTAACACCTCATATCTTCCCTGATCAGCACAGAGGGTGGGACTTACAACATACACTTGCCCCTGGGTTGTATTAGTTAATGTATTAATCAGTTTTAACATTGGCACCTTTTCTTCTGTTCATGAATAGCTCCAAATGGAGCAGTATATGTTTAAGTGAAAGGTTCTGAGTTTTATTCTTAACCTCATCTATATTTTGACCACATCATAAAGATTCAAGGTGCTGGTTTAACCAAACAAGCTTACCCACTTCTGGTTTTTCACTGTACTTCTCTGTAGCAGAGAAATATGTACCATATCAGTGAAGGCAAAGTCTTGCGATGGTAGTACATGCATCTTCTAAGACCAAACACGTATTGGATAATGCTTGTGTTCCTGTTCAGGAATGGGGCGAATGGCAATGCAGAAGAGTCAAGTTTTGAGAAGCATCTCAAGTGGTAAGGACCAGGAACTGGGAAATACAAGCTGGGGTCAGGCTACCACTTCTCCGATGACAGCACCCCAATACACAGAACTGGCCTCTCAGCATTCTTAGTGAATATATTTCTCTATCACTTCCCCTCCCTATCACATCATTTGTCATTAATACACCCTGCTGACTTAGCCTGCCCAGGGAATAGCCAAAAATGCAGCCTAGCTGGTATCTCTGTACACTTAACAGTGGGCATAATCAGAAGGCAAGGACATCCTCAGGACTGCCTGCAAACTGTAGCAGACTACTATCTGGAAGCTGAATAACCACTGCTATTACACACCTACCATTTGTAGGCTTTGTATTTTTTATAAAGAGTTTGTGGTACGATTTTCAAAAAGAGCTGGAAAAAATTACAAGCTCAGATGAGATGCTTACAGTCAGATTTAACATACCTAGATGACACTGTCTCTCTCAGGACAGCTTTACTTTCTCAGTCCGTAATATTCATCCTTCTTTAAAAGCAAATTATTAGCATCTGAAGACTGAAGAAAAGTTCATGTCATCCCAGATGCTACCTAATGAGACAATACAAGAAAAGCACGTGCACAAGCACTGCTCCTCAGTACATATTTGGCACATCCACACAGGCAAGTGCAATCAGACTTGACACTATCATTGTTTGTATTTTAGATTTAGATTGATCGCAAATGCATGCGGAGACAAACAAAAAAGAAAACCAGGATAAAAAAAATCTGCTAGTGATAATAATACTGTTATATCTTGGGTAACTAATGCTAATAAATATTTCTATGTGAACACATGAAACAAGATTGTTATTAAGGAAATTAGAAGAAAAAGTAAAGATGTGCTATGCTCACTAGACCAAGTAGCTCCCAGTCCAGTATCCCAACAGCAGCCAGAACCCAACAGCTCAGGAGTGTAAGGTATCAGGTATACTGCAGTCATGTCACAGCCCATCATACAGGAAACTTCTTCCTGACTGTAGGCAACTAGTGGCTGGCATACACTATGAAAAACACATGTTATAAATCTGTATCTAACATGATATGTGGGAATGTTTAATCCTCTCTTAATCTGGTCTACCCCTAAAAATAAAGCATTTGTCTACATGAACTTTATTTTATTAAAGTGTTTTATATCTATACATATATCAAAAAGGGCAGGGAAGAGTCTTGCTTATTATTATAAAATCAAAAGTGTGCCAAATGTTCAACTATACTTTGGATGATGTGGCAACATCATAAATATAATACAGCCTGAGGTGCTTATTGTGTCAGTGATAAAACTGGTACAGGACACAGATTTCTTCATATATGAAGTACAGAAAAGGTGACAACTATTTTACCCCTTAGTAATGAAATCTCTATTTGTTAAGCAGTTATTACAGCATTAGTTTCAATATATTTCCCTTAATGTAAAACAACTTCATTTAGTCATTCCACTATTTTTCCTGTTGTCTGATAAGCAGAGAGTACCTCCCCATTTAGCAATGCCTTTTTAGTCTTTATGGGTGGCACAAAGCTACCTCACCCCAGCAAAGCCAAGAAGGAGGAATCCTGACTCACATATTTTGAATTCTTCCCTGCTTTTCTTCTCTGCCGAGGAAGATGTTTACTGCAGTTCTGAGTGAATGCAATTTACTGTCCCCTAAATTTGATGGTTCCAGTAGGAAAGGATTTGGTGCCACCTGTTTCATCACAAAAGCAGCAGCCATCAGTATTGAGGCCATAATTCTGCCCACAGTCCACTCATGCAAGCAATCTGGACAGTTCCTTAAAAAGAAACAGGACTAGAACAAGCACAATACAACATACAAATCCTGAGCTACTTTCTCAAGTGACTGAAAAATATTTGCAAAGTGTTCACTCCAGGCAAAGTACCAGCACCCTTTAACCTACCTGAACCCCTTTGAACAGTTGTCCAGAGGCCCAGCCCAGAGCTGGAAGACAAGGCCCCTGAGAAGGGACATGGGGCTCCCTCCTGCTGGGAGCCACGGAGCTGCAGCTCGGTGCAAGCCACCGACACACAAAAGCACCACTAAGCAGCCGAGGGATTGCATCTGGCTTCTGCAAGAGGCAGTGACCCCCAGCACCCATGTACTTTCACAATATGCTTAGCTGTTGTCCTTTGGGTGCTTAACCTGTAATTTGGGGAAGAAAAACACTATGTAATACACCACCCTTGAAATACCACTATTTCCATTAAACCCTAGTGCTGTTTCTATTTTTCTTTCTGTCACTGTGAATCATGGCTTTTCCCTCCATAAAAGAGAACAGCACCCAACTGAGGGGCAGTAACGCCCCACACCCTCAGCGTTAATTCACTGTAGACTGTTCCCTGCTCAGCAGGTCTCTCTTGCAGCCCCTCTTTAAGGCAATCCACTCCCTCCATGCTTTCCACAGGGTTCTGGGTACCACCGTGCTTGCCGCATTTCAGACGTTTTTGAAATTTAGCTCCTAATTTATACTTATGTGTTATCTGACTTCAAGGATCCTTGCCTTGTGCTGTTATTCTTGCACTGATGTCAGCAGTTGTCTTGACTGAGAAATCCAATTATCATCATACTTCTGAAAATAAAGTTTAATTATAGGCAAGTGTGATGAATCTATAAATTATGATGATTATCAGAGTGAACAGCAGCATAACCAATAGCATTAAGAATATATCTGAATATTCTCATAGGACAGGGTCCAAATCTCTGAAGTCGGTGAAAAGATTCCCATTGATGTTAAAAGTTTTTGGACTTTAATTAATAAGAGACAATGACTTCACGTAATTACTGCAATTCAAATAAGTATTTTATCATTGTTGTTACTACTGTTAATAATAATAATACAGTTAAGTGCATTAAGGATTCTTTGAGTATTTGAATAAAGGTATTAAAACCAAGTAACAAATGTAATATAAGAAATAGAGTAACATGGTAGTCTAGCATCATGATATTCTGTCAATAATGTTTTGCAACACTAGAAATTTGTCCCAGTTATTGACATAATATTTTCCTATTTATCTTTTTATACCAGAAAAATTGCAGTAGGAAAGAAGTCAATAAAATATTTAAAGTTTAAACAGTCACCTCTTTTTTTTTTTTTTTGATTGCTGAACTAGAATAGCAGCTTTTTTATTTATTTCCTTATTTTTACAGTCTGACATTGTGTTCCCATGTTGCTAGTGAAAACTTCTCCAGCTAACTAAATTCAGTTGAGATTTACTCTCACTCTATTTATTCCCTCAAACATAACTGTGAAGTTTGCTGGACAAAGAAAAAAAAAAACAAAAACAAAAAACCACACCATATCCAAAGGAAGGATCTATCTTCTTATCTATCCTGGTTTAGTTAATGAGAAAATGTAACTGTGACTCCATTGAGAGTGAGAGGAAGAGAGCCAGAACGCCTCTCTCTCTCTCTCAATAAACTGTTGCACATGGTAGGACTAATAGTGTACTGTCTCGTAGCCATTATTAGGCTAGCTAGTAAGTAGTACATTATCTTTGGTTTGTCTTTCTTTCTCCAGGGCACAGTCATGTAGTTACTGCTCCTCATTATCCTTGGAAGCTGTAAATTTAAGTGTAAACTCATTGTCTCTGCAGGGGTTGCAGGTGAGTAGTGTGTAATGTCATTTACTCCATTTTCTCTACTGAATCTTGTAGAACTGTATTTTTCAAAGATTCTCCTCCCCCCAAATCATCCTCACTAACTGTTAAGTGTTTGGATCTGCTCTGTAACACCTCTGGTTTGGCCAGAAAGATCACTTGCTGCATTCAAGGAACCCACATCTGTGTGGTCCCCAAAATGATGTGTGGCCACTACAGGATCTCATAATTTAAATGAGGGTGCTCCTGGGCAGTAGTGGGACAGCAGCCAGGCAGCTTCAGGCACCAGGGGAATTTATTCCATCCACTTTTATTACCAGTTGCTCCACCACTGCCTGCAGTTCCTCAATTATGGCTAGCAAGCCTACCTCAAAAGCTAACTAGGGAGGCATGTTCCTTCCTGCTTATGGGAGCTCCAAATACATCAAAAAAAGAAAATTGACTCTTTCATTGACTCGGATGCCAACTCCACATTAAGCCTGAAGCTTCCAGTTTAGCTTCTTTACTTGCTCTTATTATTCAATTAATTTTTGTGGGTAGCCAGCAGAGACCCACATTAAAATATATAATATGGAAGTAATTATGGCATTAGAACACAAGATGCAGAAATATTCAGGGCTGGATCACGTCTAGAGGCTTGGGAAGGACTTGGAGTCCCCCATCTGACCTGTCCACATCTAAGCCACACAAAAGAGGGCTGGGAGGAAACAGAAGTTGCGCATTAAGTGCTGCTCATTTCCATGCAGGTTGGCAGAATAGAAGAGGGAAGAGATCCCAGTGCAACCATGCAAACATGAAGATAGATGTAAGCTACTAACCAATACAACCAAAGGTAGCTTGCAAGAAACTGTCATTCTGTGAAAGACTGAGCTAACGACTAAGTACAGAAGGCCACATTTGAAATCACAGCAAACTTCAGGAAGGAACAAAGACCTCCTGACCTGCAACCTGCGATGCAAGAGATGCAAATTAACTGAGGACAGAGCATGGTCTCCACCTCATGACCAGCTAGATATACAATCTACCAAAACAAAAGTACCTGCATTCCTAGAGGCAGAGAATGAGATGACAAAAGACAACCCTCCTTCCTCCCCTCCAAGCAGTCACAAGTGCTTGTGAATCAAAGGAAAACAGATGGTTTCAACTTTACACTTAATTCGGCAACAAGAATAAAATGCTAACCATAAACACAGGTGTTATAGTTCTTCCGAGCAAGATGTATGTCCACAGTCAGAACAGCCTTACGCTTTATACGACTGGTTCAGAGAAAAAGTCATGCATGCTAACGGGACAGTAGTAAGAAATCTCACAGCCTTCAAAACAGAACAGAGGAGGGAATCAGATTTTCTGGTGACGTCGAAACACGGCAGGATTACAGGCATGCTTGACTGGCGCTTATTTTGGGAAAGTCAAAAACAAATTTTGACCTTCTTAATTGTAATTGCTAATGTACCTATTTCAAAATGATCATAAACCCCATTTCATTAATTTCTTCTACACCTTTTGATACAACTGTATTTATAAGGAAAAAAAATCAGATTTAGCAATTGTCTCAGAAAAGTCTATAAAGAGTGAAAGTTTTATAATTTTATTTTTGTGGTTTTAACTTGTATATACATTTTAACAGCGCAGCCATTTTGAAAATCATTAACCTAATCATAGTTTAGATAGTTTTAAAGACTTATTCCTTTCGAGAGAGAAGCCACTGAAATTGGTAAAACATTGTAATTTGTCCATTTAAAAACATCCACAGGATCAACACTACCGTATGTATATGGTGCTTTGGAAAACAATTTAAAATTTACTATAAAAATATCTAACAAAGTATTCTTGTTTGCTTTTTAAAAAAAAAATAATCAGGGCAGCATTAGTAGCAATTTTGATATTCAGTCTAGCAAGTATTAAGACTGTTACTAAATATACTGAATAAATGTTATAAAGGCTAGGAAGCATCAGTGTCAACCAACTGGCATTAGGAAACACTCTCGTTAAAATGTAACTGATAGCAAATGACTTACCCTGTTGTATTGTCAAGCTTTAATAGTCTTCCATATTTAGCCAAACTGATATAGTACGCCTAGGAGAGGCTTATGTTTTGTAAATATTAACCTTTAGTAGATTCACCAGATTACCTGTATTTTATTATTCAGCATAGCCCAGCTGTACTGCATTTGGCTGAAAATTGACATTGCTAGCAAGGAAAAGACATGTAGCAATGCTGACTTCTTACCTAATATTTCCTTGCTTGGATTCAAACAAAGAAGAAAACAGCTGCGGATCATACCAACTGGACAGATTACTGTAGGCAACTAAGAACTCAGTTATATCATAAAAACTGTCAATATAGCTTAGTCTCAAATTAGGTTCTCATAATCAACCGAATTCACAGTTCTAAGACCTTCTTAAAAGACTCCCAAATAATGAAATCACATTCTTGCCTGGGCTAAGATGTTCAAATTTAGGAACGAATTCCAAAATTAATTTCCAATTTTAACCATATTATCATAGCTGCACTTCTTAAACTTTGCATAACACTTTGATGATTTCATATGTAAATCCAATGATCAATAAGACAGCCCTATGAAGCTATATATGTATATAGAAGTATATGACTTAAATCTGAAAGTCAGAACTCGCTCATATTTATAATGTATATTTATAATCACAACCTGTTAAGATTAAGACTTATATTCTTAGAATTTTGCAATAAAATTTATTATGAGCTATGTTAATGTAACACCAATGTTTTATTATTAATAATTCATCATGTATATAAAAAATTTATTGATTACAAGAAAAAAGTTACAGTTCTTAAACATGAAACTTCACATCACTGCATACAGAACAAATATAATACTTCAGGTTATGTACATAGTCAGACAAGTGCTTCAGAAATACAAGGGATAAGATTTTGGAAGGAACCAAAAATTTGATTGAAGAACTTGAGAAAACATGAGTTGAGTCTGGTTTTCAGAGAGTGCTAAGATTCCCTTTGAAACAGAATTTCAGTTCATGAGTTTTCTCGCCACCACCATCTTAATGAAAGGACAGATGTTTTTCCAAACCTGTCCAGATCTTGAAATGCAACAGGACTTACTAGGTTCCCGCCAGAAGACCCATTTCTGAATAGATATCACAATGTTGAAATTACTAGCTTTTCTCATGATATATCAATACCTTTCTTTCAAGAAACATAGATCAAGCAAAGCATTAGCTAATTGAAACACACACATCCTGAAAATTTCTAGCTTAGACAGTAAATTTAAAAAAAAAAAAAAATTACAAAGCACTTTTTTTGTCCAAATCCGTTGTTTTCCTAAATTATTCCCAAGTCATTTCTGAAACAGGATTTGGGCTTATAAATCATACTGGGTCTTGAAAAATATAATTCTTAGTTCCTCCATCAAATAATTCATCATTTGATTGAAGCAAAATCAAACAGAAGAGAAAAAAACCCAAAAGGACAAGTGACCTGGGAGAAGGAAGATCACTATTTGGAAATACACTACAACCTACAGGTGCTTCAAAGAGTTGTGAATATGTCAAGCTCAAATACATTTTTATAGCTTTCTTAGCTTACAGAACTATAGCTGCATTAAGAAAATACACGTTAATGTTATCAGTTAAATAGGCTTATACTGACATGCCAAAACAGCACACAAACCAAAAAATACCCTGCACAAGTCCATACTACTCTCATCCCATACTAAGCAAGGTGCTCAGGGATAAACACCACATTGATGAACACAGCAGGGTTCCAATGTGCCCAGTATAGAGAAGGCTGCATGTTCATAAATGCAAAGCATTTCCTGGATACTCATACCATAAGCTGTGATTGAGTACAGCACCTTCTTAAAGGGACAAGCAATTATTCTTCTGCTTGAAGGGCATTAGCATCCTGTATCCATAGCTCTTGTCAGATTAAACAACTCAAAAGTA
>NW_009196402.1:0-7550 GCF_000690835.1 Fulmarus glacialis | reverse complement strand
CTCAGAAGGAAGCAACAATGCTCAAACATGCATGGCACAGAAGTAACTTATCAAGGAAATCTGTCTTTTCTGCTGGCAATAAGAGCTTAACAAATAAATCAATATATCCCAGGACTACTCCAGAATCACATACTGGAGTAGTAAAAATTGCTGACTTTTCCTGAATTTCATAGCATCAAAGGAAGAAAGTAAAAACAAACCCCAAAACCAGACACTCAAACCCAAGGGCACTCCCCCTCACTCCTGCCAACACACTGACATAGAAGACGGTGAAAGTCACAATCAGGAAAGTCACCCTTCCAGGAAATAAACCAAGTGCCATGAGAAGGTTGGTTTAGCCCCATTCTTAGTGGCCAATGTTCCACTTGCTCTAGCACTTCAGTTTGCACAAGCTATGAGGCATGTTGGCAGTCCCAGGAATAAGATAATTGGAGACTAAATTGCGGTCTGACTCCTTCAATTCTCAGTGTTGCATTTGACAAGGCTACAGGACTGACAGGTGACCTGGTCTTGCTCAGCTGAATCTTCGCTTATCCACAAAGCACCAACTTCTAAGGATGTCAGTCGATTAAGTTTTGGTTAACTTCTGGTGGTTTTATACCATCATTTAAGAAAAAAGAAAGAGGAAAGCTAGTATTTCTCAACCACCTCATGGTAAGTTTAATCCCTCCTTTGGATGAAATTTCTCCATACTGTTTAGTTGCTGATCAAAAGCTGAACAGTGATCCTGCTTGGATGGACAGACATATAAAATTCTTTTTCAAGGGCTGGCCAACTCAATGGCTGCAAAGGTTATGCAGACGCAACCACTACTTTGCCTTGGTCACTCTGCATCAAGGACTTCCCAGCTTTTCCTACAGCCCTTTGGCTCACACTGCAATTTCAGGAAACAGCGTTGGCAGGGCAGCCCTCCCTCTCTCTTAGCTCCCCTTTGGCTCTCCTCTCCTTGCACTCTACCCACACTGACCTACAAAACACAGCTCCATTTAGTGGCAGCACATTTCACCTCCTTTATTCAAAACTAGGCTTCAGAACCAAACATGGGTGAAATATCTTGGTGGCTTTCTTGTATCTTCAGGGTATTAATTAAAATCCCTCATTTCTCAAATATCTTGTAACATCTGTGCTTTGTTCTTCCAGGGGAAAACTCGTACCCAAATCTGACCACATCAAAGACCACAGACCCGCTGCAAAGTTCAAAAGAGCACTGCTCCTGCTAGCAGAGGCAGCTCTCTTTGCAAAGCACTTATGGAAAGCAATCAGAAACTGGGACTTCAGAGTTCTTACCCCAGCTCCATTTTCAAAATAGCTGCAGGGGAGAAAAGGAACAAACCTCCATTAAAAATACTGTGGTTTGGGTGCCACAGGGCATTTCTGAGAACTGCAGCTGCAAGTATTCAGTGTACTTTTGTGTACGGAGGGTAAGGCAGGCCTCTATCTCCGAGAGCACGAGAGGCTTGACATAATGCCTGCAGAGAGCTCCGAGGACCCTGGATAAAAGTGCTCTAGAAGGGCAAATCTCATCTACTGCAAGTTCAACACCAGACCGTGCCTCCGACCCCTTTTAATCGGGAATAATATTTCTTTCCGTTATTAGTTTAGGCAATGGTTAAGAAGAAAACCTTCTTAAAATATATACATATATAGCATAGAGAAATTTGCAATTCAAATTGATATTTTTAATCTTAAAAGTATTTTGGTGGAATGGAGTGAAAAATAGAAAGAAGAACAAGTCCCATAAATCTGTCACTCGCATAGCGCATCACTCACAGCTTTCCCCAGCCCACTGAGGAGGAGAGCCATACAGCTTTAAAATGACTTCATTCCCATATTTACATATTTTTTAATAGGGCTATGATGAATCTCCTTCCGCTTGACTCCTATTTTGAGCTGTGATATTTTAATCTCCATTCTTGCTGCAACTTAGCAGATGAATGTGCAGTGTGACAGAGCTCAGAGGAAATAGTATAAATAAAGCAAAGTGGAGCTATGACATCTCACATTTTATAGCTTTTTTATTGTAGCCTAAGCATAAACAGAGCACAGCTGTGTTATACTTACTGCTGTGAGCACTCCCCCAGCTCCAACCCCCTACTGCTTTTAAAGAGACACTGCCCCTACTCAGGATCCCCTGGGTCCAAGCACTGCTGTTTGAGGCATCGCTAACAGAAGCAACCACCCCACCCTCCCCCCATTGCTTCCCTTCCCTCCCTTTACTTTTTCCTCCTTCTACTGATTTGCCCTCTTGCCTTCCCTTCCCCTCACCTCCTCAAGTGGCCCAGGATGTGACCCCGCAGTCCCCAGCGTGTACACACAACCAGCACTGTGCTGCTACCTACTGAAGGATGCCTTTCTTCCCTCACTGTTACAATTTGCTCTGTTTAAGTACACAGACACACATGCAGAGCACAGAAACAGTTTGCAAAAACAACTCTTTGATAAAAGACTTGTAACTAGCTGGAAGTACTCAAAATATTGCCATCTTTAACGGCGGTATTTTACAGAAAGGGCTCTCTCATTTCTCATCACTTCTTGATAGTTTTTTTTCCCCACAGAAGTCAGAAGAAAAGAAAGAAGGAAAACACACTAACTTTACTCCTGCCTGTTTAAAAACAAACTATCATGATGAGTTCCTAGACAGCAAAACCTCTTTTTACCTCAGGAATTTATGAGATACCACAAAGGATCTCATCATAATCATCACCACACATTCAGCTGAAAAAGCTCCTGTTTGAAGCTTTAGACAAGAAAATCACAGTGCACCTGGACACTTTCATGACTATAAAAAGATAAGGGCAAACCCAACACCCAGCAATTTCCCCCATAGAGCCCAAGAATGCTGTTTATCCTTGTGGCATGTTGAAGAGTTTTACAGTTGGACTCGATGATCGTAAAGTCTTTTCCAACCTAAATGATTCTATGAAAGTGCTTCTCCATCTCTAATTTCAATGTTATAAACAGAGGCACATCTAACATGCAACTGTGTAGATTTCATTCTGCTATCCATTTAAAAAAAAAAGTATCAAGGCATTGCAATGGTTACACTGAGCTTGAAAACTGCATCCAACTTTCCCAAATATAGGGCCATATATAGGGAAGTTTTTTGCTCAAGGAGGACCATGTTGCACGTCTCATCCCACTAACTTGCTACTAACAACTTCAACAGGGAGGGAAGTTTCAGTAACCACCAATGCTAACCTACGAGCTGTAACCTAGTCGTCCTGGCCATCCTCTGCTCTCCCACTACACTGTGCCCCACTGATCCTTGAGATGAGTTGCTACTTCGTTGCTATCAGAAACATTTTCTGCAGCTATTTTTCCCCTGTCTGCGGTTCAACATAACCTGGAATAAAGCATCAAGCAAAGCTCACGCAAGCAAAAGAAAGTGGTTAAAAATAGCAACACCTGCCCCCATGCTAGATATGCATCAACAATTATATTTAAAAATTAAAAATAAATTTTAAAAGCCACCCAGAAAGCACGCTGAAATTGTTTACACATGGGGAGCTGATTAAACTAACAAGTTTCAAAGCTGGGATCTCAGGATTCTCAAGTCTGCCCAAAGTCATCCCTCTGCTCAACTCATGGCTTACCAAGCCACCAGCCTGATACAAAGATCTGGTTAGAAAACTGCACTTTTGTGAGAAGATTAGTAGAATTCCTTTGTTTTGCAGGCGGATTATCACATCATCATCAAAAAAAAAAAAGTATTATCTCATCAAGATTCACTTGTCTATTCCCTGAAATCCCCTTGAGTTTGTCCAATCCTACTCTGCCTATACAACTATATAACTTCATAAAGAAGTTGCTATCACAAGATCATCCTGAGCACTTGCTCTGTGTGATGTCTGTACTGTAAATAACCTCAGACATTTTTGGAGGAGGGCAGCAGTTGTAAAGAAAAGTATCAGTGCAGACATGTCGTAAGAGACTCCTCATCAGCCAGAGTCATTGTACCCAGGAGGCACTACTGAAAGCCACCCACACCCAACATCTCATTTGCAGACTCTTCTAAGACCTGGTCTGAGAGACCCCTCGCCTCTTGTGGCACAGCCACAGGCGGGAAGCCAGGAAGGGGGTCTGGGAAGCTGTCGCTCAAGGCCCTGCAGTGGGCTGGAGAATCCCCCCAGCGCTGCAGGAAGCAAGGCTAGGAAGGGAGCAGAAAAGAGACCGACCTCAGACCCAGAAGCTCAATAGGGCCCAGCAAAGCCACGAACAGTAGGTTCCTACAGGCCTCCCACCACTGCCATCCATTTAGGTAGGAGGCAGATGTGTACTCCATGCTGATCACAAACACCAATCCTATTTAATAGTATAGTCATCTATAATGTGCTCTCTCTGAATGAGTGAAGACTGAAGGAGGTGGGCCATAAATTACTTTTTACTGGGAGAGGAAATAGACAGGAGAAAAGATAAAGAAGATTAAAAAATAATATAGCCACAAAACAATACATTTTCCCCACTACCTACCAACACCTACCTCCTGTTAAGTTTTTAACTACATTTTTTCAAATTCACACATGATGTCTTCCATAACAATAGCACCACCAAGTTCACTTCCCTGTGGATGGCTCCTTAGTTCTGCAAAGTTGCTGCAAAGCTCAAATACCTAAAGTTGTGGTCAGTGCCACTAAAAATCAGTACTAGAAGTATTAGGATGAAAAAAAATGAAGCCTGGAAATTCAGACTGCCTTACAGCCCTTTATGCCTCTTGTCTCCACCTGGAAAAGATCCTGAAGATACTCATAAACACAATACTCAGCACGTTTTGAATGAGAAGAGTGTGACAACATTATGGTACAGATTTAATGACAACATTGGGAACTGACCCTTAGGTACAATATTAAACATCATTTCTGACAGGGATGCTCAATCTGGAAAGCTTAATCCAAGTCAAATAATCTGCAGCTACAAATTAGACCTCCCCCTTTAGAATTGGGCTACTGGGAAATTATAATCAGAATGGGATAAAACCCTCTATGAACATCCAATTAATACTGCTGACCCCAAAATTTCTGTGCACAAACTTCCTGCCCCTTGCAGAACTTGTAGTTTGATCAGCACAATCTAAACTGTCTCAGCAATTTAAAACAAAACAAAACAAAAAACCCCAAAAAACCCAAACCAAAACAAAAAAACCCCAACAACAACAAACAACAAAAAAACAACCCAAACAAAACCCACACACAACCAACCGCAGTCATGGCAGACACAATCACGGCACATGCAACAATGCAATGTACCAACACAGGTACAGCAACGTCAAGGCATCACCGGTTCATTTGCAGGCTGGTGCAATACTACATAATGATGAAGTAGCTCTCACCTACTGATTTTGAAGGGTAAATACAGGTAAGACCCCTGTTTCTAGAGAAAATGTCTTATGCCCTGAAAGACATTTCCCTTATAGGCCATCGCATCTCTTGCTGACCGCTTTCAGACAAATCAAACGGAAGAGGCTGCAGGCAGGAGCTGTAGGGTACCTGCTCTGACAAACAAAGAGAGGTAGCAATGGGCTTTTTTTCCTCCTTCTTGTTTAGTTTTCAGTCACAACAAATGAATGAAATGAAGCAAAGAAGAGAACTAAGCTGAGAAAAAACAAAGTAAAATTAGTAACAGGCTAACAGCATATACCCACTGCCTGGGGCAACATACGGCTGATGGATGATGACAGCCAACAGACGAATCCTCATTCCCTGTCTACTAAACAAATTAGTAATCTCATCAATATCGTCACTACATTCACCTTCTGCAGCAGCTGCTGCTGCAACACAACTGCTGTTAAGCTTTAGGGGGAAAGCCTGGCTTTGTCTTGTAGTTTGCCAAATCCTGTGGGCAGTCAGGGTTGCCCTTTGGAAAATGCAATTAACCTGATAACAAGATTTTTTTTGTTTGTTTTTAATTTTTATTTTTTAAAAAGCCTGCAGAGCTGTGTATAAAGGCAACGGTCACCTGCATGGCACACTGAAGTCCTAGGAATCTGCAGAACTTGCACCTTCAGGGCCTTCCCAGCTGTCAGGGTCTCCCCAATTAAAGTCTGAGTTCAGAGACCTTAAGCTTGAAGAGGACACCAGGACTTCTCCTCAGAC
Organism: Fulmarus glacialis; assembly: GCF_000690835.1. Taxonomy (NCBI): domain Eukaryota; kingdom Metazoa; phylum Chordata; class Aves; order Procellariiformes; family Procellariidae; genus Fulmarus; species Fulmarus glacialis. The sequence goes on along the minus strand of NW_009196402.1, from coordinate 1,461 downwards.
TGAGATCTGACTCTACACTCCACTTCCCTCATTACTCCTGAAGTTTCTCTCTTAAAGTGACTACAAACCACGATCTTCAAAAATAAAGAGTGATTTTTGGATATCTAACACATTTTGCTTCCTCCCCACCCCCCCAAACTGTTCTGAGCCCCATATAGTACTGGCACTTCCAAAACTGCCAAAAAGATATAGCATCATTACCTTCACTTCCAAAACACATCAGAAAAATGACCTGATTCAAACACATTTCAATCGAGAACGATCAAATTTCAACAGCACTGAACACAAATCACAGCAAATCATTTGTTGTAAGAAGTCTGGATTACAAAGCATCCCAGCAACCCCCCCCCAAATAACTACAGCAAATTTTAATAAGTACAAATTCACTTAAAAAGAAGGAAATTTTAATTTATGCTGTGCAAATAGAAAAATATATATGCATATATGTTCACATGCACAGACATAAACTTGCTCTCCCTTTTCCCCCATTCAATTCACCTGAAAAGGTGTTGCATTTTTTCATGAAGTCTAATAATTTTCCTGAAAGGTCTTCAAATAGTAAAGCTGGTTAAGTTTGTTAATGTCAGCAGAATACTTACTTGTCAATATCCTTCATTATTAGATAAAATATTTGCCATTTATTTCAGTTTATCAGTTTCCACTTGAAAATATGTAACATATGGAACAACTTCTTTCTGAAGCAACCCACTGTGTATATCTGTGTATGGATCTGTGTACGTACCTTAATTACAGGAATTCACCAAATATTCACTAGAAAGCTGCATGGTTGCGTTAGAATCTTTCCATCCACAAAAAATCTTAAGGTGTTCAGAGTAACAGCTGATGATTAATCCCACTGACTCAGCCTTTCTAGTTGTTAACAGTTGAAACCTTAACTGGATGTCAGGACTGGTGTCTTCTCTTGGGGTCAGCTAAACCAACAGAATATGGTTTTTGCCCTGTTTGCTTCCATAATTGACTCTATGAAAAATTCACAGCTTCTTTGTGCTCAAGTGAAACATGCAACTTTCTTCTGTATCCTCTAACAGCTGGCACAGGGACATATCCTGGAACTCATTTAGTCAAAAAGTATATTGCATTTATGTTCTAGTTCACTAATTCACATGCGTAATAAAGATTTCAAGAATGAAACTTAAATACTGAAGGATCTTCATCAGCCACACTGAAATATTTCACCATCTTTAACCACAACACTCCCATTTAACTGTTTTCCAGCATTAAATAACTTGCTGCCTAAGTAGCCAGTTACTTCTTCTCCTACATAATATGTAAGAAACCAAACAAAACTTTTAAACCCTTATGAGGTAACAACAGAAATATAAATTTTGCTACTACATGTGACTTGCTCATTCCTCCCCCCCCCGCCCCAGTTTCTCGTTTTTTGTGGTCTGGGGTTTTTTGTTGGTTTTGGTTTTTTTTTTTGGGGGGGTGGGGGTGGGG
>NW_009196401.1:0-532 GCF_000690835.1 Fulmarus glacialis | reverse complement strand
TCGCAGACGTTTGGCTATTGCTGCTCCCGATCTGGGGTTACCTACCCTGCAGAGGGGAGCCTGGCCCCAGTGTCCACATGGGATATTCTATCCCTTGGATAAAGCATTTTTCCAGGTCTGCTAAGTCAGGGCAGGACAGGAGGGTCCCTGCTGGCACCTCCTGGCCCAGGTGGCTCGGGTATGCTGTCTAGGTGGAAGTTGCAGTGGGAACGCTTTCCTGCTCTCTAGTGATGGCCGGCCTCACTGCATTCCTCACACACAACCTCTACTCCTTGCTGATGGACACTGGAGCAGATGTGACTCGGATCGTCCCAGGATGTAGCAGAAACCTGCAAAAGGCGACCAGAGCCCGGGTGCCTCCTCCGTCCCAATTTCTGCCGGATCGCTGGCTGCGAGCGTTTCAGGTTCTCCACCCACCTGGACCTGCTCCCCTTCGCAACGCACCAAGCTGCGGAGGGGAAGAAACGGGGTGTTGATTCACCTCCTTGGCAGAGCAGGTGTAAAACTACAGCCCAGCTTCGGCCTCGGCTGC
>NW_009196400.1:24185-43001 GCF_000690835.1 Fulmarus glacialis | reverse complement strand
GGGAAGCAGAGGGGAGAGAGGCTGAGGGAGGTGGGGTGAGAGATGCTGAGGGAAAGGAGCAGTATGAGTTTCCCGTTCAGACCCGAGACCTTCCTTCCCTTGGTTTTTTGAACAGGTTTAATGCGAAGAGGACGGTGGGAGCTGCCTGACATCTCCACGATGTATTTTGCTTTCCAGTCTTCAGCGAAGCTTTTCAAAAGACGTTTTCAGCTCCAAGGATCAGCTAGGTCTCCGAGAGGTGAAACATCCTGCATCTGGCTGGCCAGCACCCCACTCTTCCTGGTTGTTTCCTTTCAAACTTTTCTTCTCAAAAATTTCAGACAACATCATCATTTTGTATCTGTGTGCGTCTTCCCCAGTTTCCACGTTATTTTTCCTTTTCGTGCTGCACCCAGGAATTTCACGGGTAGTTTTTGCTGCAGTTGGCTCGCTGCTCCGGGGCAACATTGTGCCAAGAGAGAACAGACCTATACGTCTCATTTTATTTTGGATCCTGGGTGAGAGGTAATAGTGAGTGAAGTATTTCTGTAGAAACTATTTATGTCCTGAAAATTTCCTGCAAGTGCATTATTGCAATAATCACCAATATAAAATCCAGTGTTATTGGCAGCCTAAGGCAACTTCAGTCAGCTCTGAATGCTAGCAGAATGCAGTAGAGAGCAGCAGACATGGGAAGGCCCCTGCGTCCCCAGAGGGAAACTCTTCCCTCAGTCTCCCAGCCACAGCACATCATACTTCTGTTCAGTGCCACAGAAGGTTTCATTCTGCACACACTGTAAATCTTAGTTTATTGGTACAATAGTTTGATTTTTTAAATGTAAACCTCTTGGACTACCCAATTTAAATAATAAAGTGTGTTAGGAATTATCTGAAACAAATTAATAGTTTAACTAAGTTCCATCACATTGCAGGAAATATGGCATATGAAACAATCCTGTACCGGCAGAGAAATGTTTAGACAACATACTCCTCTTTTCCACCTCTGCCTTTATAGTTAGATTTCCAGTTCATCCACTGCCTCACATAAGCTTGACAGTATTGCCATTGACAATGTACAGGTGACACTTAAGTAACATTTAGAATTTTCATTTTCTTAGCTTTGAGGAGGAACCAAAGGCTAGATCAGACACAATGAAAACATTTTTAAAAAAGACCTGAGGCCCAAATTCCGAAAGGTATTTAGTCATCGGACTCCCAAGGAAATGGAATAGAAGCCGGACACTTACTTGTAATCCCTTTGTAAATTTGGGCCTCAGACCAATTTTCCAAACAATTTAAACATATGTAAGTGTTAAATACTTTAGAAGAGGTGTGTCTAAAGAGCTAAAGTCTCCCTCTCTTGCAGTGAGATGAGGGCCACATTCCCAGCCCTGGCTTGCAGGCAAGACCATTCCATGCTGCCTTTGATGAATGTGGTTTAGAAAAACCAACCCTGACATTGACAGGGCTGACAGGATATAAAAGCATGCATTGTTTGACCAATTAACAAGATGCTGCAGCATACGCTTTATTCAGTATTGTTGCAGTGATTTAAGACTACATTCATCTTTTAATATGGAGAAGTACTGGGAGTAAGCTTACAATGTCAGTTACTCTGACTGTTTTCACGGACTTGAACTCAGTTTTCCTAGCTCCTTCAAGTGAGCTTTCTTTGGACTGGAATTGAGCTGAGTGGTGAGGGTGCCTCGTATCCCAGAATGGAAGATCTGCACCTAAAGTCAGTGCAGAATAGCTCTTCTGGTTTTCTGCCGTCATCTTGGTTTACTTCATAATAATGTCCTTGTGCTCACAAGGCTTTACACTCACTATAGCTGGTTGAGCCAAATTATGTCTGCTGAGCTCAACCTGCAGCACCCTAGAGCACCTGCATAGATTCACACTTCGCCCTGGAGCTGCCGAAGTCCCCTAACAGTGTGTCTGTAAGGGAAGCCATGGGCACGGGGGTGGAGTGCCTTGCTCATGTGTTAAGCTGGCAAGACATGAACAGGTCTAGTTCACAGTGACCCCATGTTGTGCCTGAGCTGATTAGCCTTACTGAAAGGCAGGTATATACATTAGGGCACAGTGCTATGCCAGCAGCCTGACGTGATTCCCAGCATGATTAGGTTCTTCCCTGCATTTGGAGCTAGGTGCTTTTCCTCTCAGGTATCACTTGATCTGCTGGATATAGGGATGTTGCAAACTAAGTGGGAAAAAATTGTCATAGATGGTAGTGCCCCTAAAACTTGGGATTTGTAATGATTAATCTTTATTTTTCCTTCTTGGCTTAGTCTGGACTGCCTATGCAAAAGGATTTATCTACATGGAAAATTTTGGGGGTGCACATTTATTCTAATACGGTTGCATTACTATAAAACCCCAAGTCTGTACTCCTATTCTAGGTATCAGGTACTTTTTTGATTTACAATTAAGTCATAGCAAAGCATGCAGCTAACATGAGAACTGTTACTGGTTTATTTTTCTCTGAGCAGAATTTGAACACCCATGTAGAAAATTATACCTTTATAGCTATGTGTACAATAGTACAGAAAATAGCTACACTTGTATAATTATATTGACATACAACCTAGATCAAGGCCTCAGGTACTTTAATTACTTATACTGAAAATGTTAAACCTAGATTATCTCCCATTGAGGTTAGTGGAAAATTCCCATAAGTTTCAGTGGGACTTACACTCTGTCTTCAAACAATTGCTGAGGATCAGAAGGAGCTTGTAGTATTCTGGTCATTTGTTCTACCATTTTTACCTTGTATGATTAAAGCAACAGTGACAACCACAAAAAATCAAAAAAGATAAAAATTCATCTGTATTTAATGTAACAGAGGCCTGTAATCAGGTTATCTCTACTGCATTTTTACAGCAGGAAGAAAGCCACATCTGTATTGAAAATACTGCATTTGTTTAAAAGCGTGCTTCTGAGGACATAGGATTAACTATAGTATGTTCTTATGTTGGACTGGTGCAAAGTCTTGTTTAAAATTATATTAGATGAAAGATGTCAGAGAGTATGTTTTGGACTATAACAAATTTTCATAGCTAAGGTGCAGCCCAGAGAGCTGATATTTTTCTAAGACAAATTAACACAGCTAAAAAGCATCTCTTCCTGAACACATCTATTACACGAAAAACCTACATTACACAAAAACACATATGGTCTTTTTGTCAAGATAGAATTTATTTTTAGACATTAATTTATTAATTTAGAAAGGACATAATAAGCTGGAATAATTTTAGCTGGAAACATAGTTAGGAAAAGCATATCCCAGAGATATTACATAAAAAGACGTAGGTCAGCCTCAATACAACACCCTTAAGGTGGATTTGAGGCAAAAATGCCCCCCCCCGTCATGGTGAATGCACTCTTGTCAAAGGCAGACATCATCTGAATCAGTGATTCTGGAGAATAGAAACCACCTTCTGGTTGGATGAGTTTTGAGACAAAAGACCATGTTCCTGAAAGCAGCAGGGTAGGGAGTTGTGCATGTTTGATTTATTTTTTCCCACACATTGTTTATTCATTTATTATGTTTTCTGTGTTTCAAACATCTGTTATTTTGCATGTTCATTTACCAATTAATTAATAGAGTTCTTTTCCCTTTCCAACAATTGTACTGCGAACAATCAATCAATTAGTTAGCTGCAGAAAAAAAGAATAGCAAGATATCTGGCTAATGTACAACCTATAATATGAAAAGAAAAGGCAGCCTTCCGAAATATGTAAGTATAAGCAACATCAAACATCTGTACAACAGAGACAAAATCTATCACCAGCAGGCAAAAATTCCGGAAACTGAAAGCCTAAATTCCCTGCTGAAGGGGAAAGGAGAACATGAGAGAGGGAGAGCAGAGTTAAGAGAAGGAATTAACACCAGTGAAGTTTGCGGTTTCTACCATTTTAAGCTGTATGTGTTGTCTGTTCATGTGAATTTCCCCGCAGAGGCTGTACCATATGGCTGGAGTCAGGCCGGGAGGGCTGCTGAGGCTGATACTGCCAAGGGATCGCCCTGCTGCTGGGCTGACCCTGTCACCTGCAGAGCCAATTTCCCTTACTCCCCTTACTCCCTGCAGTGCTCCTTTCCCTTACTCCCCAGGTATGCAGGACACCTACACCAAAGTACCCTTTTGTGTCTTTTGGCCCATGATGATTTTGGTATGAGGCCCACGGGAAAGCGGGCCAGTTCAGTGACGGGTGGTCCCTGGAGGACCACAGTTGGCATCCTGCAGGAGACTGTGTTGTGCCAATGAGTCCCTGCTAACAGCAGCTTGAAAGGCCAGGTGTGACAGCTGCCAAGGGCAAGTCAAACTCAGTGCACCTAACTGACAAAGTGGAATAACAACAAATGACAAACTGAATGCTTATGGCCTACAATGAATTTATATATCCATACCACAGTCTTCAAAAATGTTGTTTGGCATGTCAGCAGTAAGTTTAATTCCCCGGTGAAACGGATTGCTTTATTAGTACGGTACCAGTTAGGGGTTTTCCATGGGAGAGACACTATCCAGACAGATCAAGATGTGATAACAGTATCGATTATCTCCTCTTTTTACTGGTCTTTTGTTTTATCAGACTACTTGGATTTACAAAGCTCTGAGTTGTAGTAAAAATATTTTTCTACTCACATGAGGTTTTACAGTATGGAAACTTGTAAATGTCAGGACTGAATAACTGTAAGTATAAAAAACCACAGAGTTATTTTGCTGGGTCAGCTCAGTGTTTAACTTTTAGGCCATTTTTATACATTAAACATATATAAAATTTTTAAGCTCAATCTGAGATCTTGGAGCTTTAGGAAAGATTTAGAAAAAAATTAGGGATTTCAAAGCAATTAAAGCAGAATCATTTAATGATTATAGTTTTCTCAGGTCTTGCTCAAGTAAATAGGTGTTAAGGACACTGACATGCTAACATATGTTTGGGAGAAATCTGGCTGCAATGAGAGGAATATCAACAGACAGAGTTTTCCTGGAATTACGGGTCCTGAAAAATTCCTAATTTAATACTTTTTGGGAATAACTGTGCCTCATTCTAGTTTAATTTGTAAGTTAATGAAATCAAAAAGTAGTAAGACCTTGTTTAAAAAATGCAAGAGTATCACACGTAGATTTGGTTATGAAGAGTTATTGTATTTAACTTCACGCCTTGTCAGAACCAGAGTAACTTTCAGGTGTAGGTAAACACCTTGTGGGCCTTTATATAATAGATTGAAGAGATTTGAGGTTTGCTTAATTTTATTTTCTTAAAGAATAAGGGTACTACTTATATTAGTTTTATCTTCACAGCTGCAGAGTTTAGAGTGGAGCTCTATAATCTTCTTTTGGCCTTCTCATGGATGATCATAAAATTTTCTAGAAGTTAGATTATCATATGCCAAGGACTTATGACATATTAACCTACCAGCACACAGTAAATCCTTGACAATCTTTTCAAACACAGTCATCATACAGGCAGCTGTACTTTACTCAGGAAAAAATAGAATTATGCAAATACAAATATTGTTTGGCTTTAATGGCACATTATTTAGCAAGATGGCAGCTATGCATTTGAAATATGAACATGCTTTGATCGCATTTTTATTGCTTTGTGGACTGTATTTTCCTTTTGAGGTACTCCAGGTTTTAACTGGTGAAGACCTAACTAATCAACAATGCCTTTTTTTTTTAGTGTGCCTTGTATTGTCTCAGTTACTCATGACCAGAATGGATGGAGCAGTGAGTCACCTACAAGATGTTATTAGAGCTGTGACAACAAGAAACCAGATGAAACCTCTGAACCGTATCTGCTTTCCAGACCACGGAAATACAGCATATTGAATTTGCTTTGACTTACGCAAACTGCAAAGCCTGGTAAGGACTCTTTTCTACGGTCACAAGTGCAAATTATGTGCATAGACAAAAGGCTGTATTCTAGCACATGTCTTAAACACTTCAAGTGCCACTCCAAGCCATTGGCTCTGTTTAAAAATAATGACCTGTGGCAATAAGGTTCTGAAAGTTATAAGAAAGTATTTATTTCTATTTGTAATGCTTAAGTCCATGCTCAACTGTATTGTCCATGTGCATTCATACAATCAAATTACACTTTAAAACTTCTGCATGCCAAATTATTCTAACTATCCAGGAAGTGCAATATTGTCTGATAAATGAAAATGTAATTTCTTTTTACAGAAGTGTGCACATATGTTTCTGTTGGGGAGGGGGGAGAGTTTCAACTGACAATCCATAGCTACAAATACTCTCATGAGGACTGTCATAGTATTTCATGTTTTTAAGATTTCATGGTTAAGAAAACTGGGAGTGAAGTACGGAACTTCTATCTCCTGATCTTTTTAGAGTGTATTTCAGATCACTAAGTAATGGTTGAAAAGTTTTTAGTGATTCATATGAAATGAATCAATGTCTCCACTCAGTTTGTAGTAGATACATAGTTGATAGCTTTGTTGATACCAGTTCCAAAAACCAAGAGGGTTGGGTATCAACAAATATTAAGCCATTCTCTCATTATCAGAGGGGATCCTTCCAGGCCACCGTTGAGTCATATTGCCTGGATAGCATAGGGAGTCAGGTCCCCTTTTGCTTAGAGGTGATGTGTGTAGAGAGAAGCCATCCTAGAGTGAAATTTTTTACTCTATTCCATGGCATTACTTGGTGACCAGTCCTGCTAGCTTCAGCACTTCATAACATGAAGTCAGGTATCACCTAAGTCTTGGTACAGATCTCATCTCCTAGCTCCAGCTCCTGCTTCTTGAAATTGTGCTATAGGCAAACATAACATGTATATATGAGTGTTGGGACAAAAGAATCAAGAAAGGGACAAAGAGCCGCTGTGAAATCAGGCCAACAGTAACTCATAAAGAAGGTGCTTGCAAGAGAAGGAACCAAATACAGTAAAAGATGAAATGGATGAAATGAAGTAAAGTAGACAGGAACTCATACAAGGAGAATTGGAAAGATAACCCCTAGAGCAGTAGGGAGGTTTTTTGATGTGATAGTGAGACTGGCTTGGGACATGGGAAGAGAGAAGCAGTGTGAAGGAAGAGCTGCAAAGAAAAAGTACTTGGGAGTGATTGTATGAAAGAAAGTCACATGGACAAAACAGTGAAGCTTTAGCCGGGAAACCAAAAAGCTACTTCAGAAAAGCAAATGACTGGGGGAAGGGAAACCTGAAGCTAGTTTAAAGGCGAATGAAAAAAGAAAATGTGCTTGCCTGGAATAAAGGACATAGGAGAAGAAAGAACCAATGCACAGTGAGAAATGGAGAACTTTTATTACATGTAATACACAAAAAGAGACATTTAATTTGAGGAAAAAATTGTTTGCTTGCCTCTTTTTTTAACAAAACATGAGGAATCTAATGTGTAATAGTGCTTTGGTTGTGAGGATAAAAATTTCTTCATCCCTTGGCCAAGAATGTGTGTCATACGTTGGCCAGTTTTCTCCTCTTTTATGCTATAAATTGCACTTGCTGCTACCAAAAACCCCAAAGATAATAGTTGTGTTAGGAAAGCATTATAGATCATGTATCAGCCATCCACTTCAACCTTTGCAGATTCTAGGCATTCAAGAAATCCCCCAAAGGTCAGAAAACCATTTATTCCTCAAGCCTTTCTCAAAATGATAAGCAAGTAAGCAATGACAAAATACACATGAAGTTCGCAGCTTGGCAGCAACAATTTCATAAATTACTCACTAGCCAGTAGGTTGTCTAAGGATTTGCCTAATTATACAAGCAATCCAATCTTCCCTCTTGTAGATTTAGCGAAGCTATGTCAATGTTATGCTAGATAGTGTTTAGCCACGTATCTTTATGAACGTTCTTTCGTAACGTTTGTAAGTCAGGAGAAATACAAAAGTGTATATTAAAACATCATAAAAACCATCAGGTATAATTGAGTAAAACCTAACAAGGTAATTCATCTTCTGTAATGTATATAGCCTTTCTCTACTAGATTTTCACTCTCTCTAAATAGTACATTATAAGCAAGCATCATTATTCAATTTTTCTGGTTTAGTACGTAGTCAAAACTTAGTTTAATGTCATTGTAATTTCAAAATAAAGAAAAATGCAAACAATGTGATAAAACCTTCTAAGAAATTCAGTCATTCCTATATTCTGATTTTCCATTTCCTATTCTAAATATATCTTATGAACATATTTCCCCTGTGCCTGTGTATCTAACATCACAGGGCATTATGACTTTTTTATTTCACAAAAGACAGAACAGAATTTAAGCTAAAATTGGGCATTGTATTTTACTTTCACAGATTTTAGCAGATTTATCATTATTTATATCCATGTAAGAGGAACAGCTCAAATATTTCTGGTTTTAAAATTGCCTGCCATTCTGAATTATGGTATTTTGCACATCTTTCCATTATGGAATTGAAATTTGCTTGAATTAGTATTCCTTCAAGGATGGGTATTGCTGCCTTGTTGTTTTTTTTTTACTGTTTTGTGCCACACATTTTTTAGTGGTTGTTATGGTGAATAAGTTTGTGTATGAAATAGAAAAGAACAGAAATCCCACAATAAAGGTTAGCCATTCACAGCTGGCTGCTTCCCTGAGGCTACAAAAACATATGAATCCTTCATTTGGAAAGATCTGACTTTTAAAATTCATAAATTAAAGATGCTCTAATCCGTTTACTCAAACTAGGACTAGCCAGTATTCTCAGCTGACTGTGTATCTTCAAACTTGCTAGTGCAAGTACAAAGTCATTGATACACTGATATTTAACTTGCATATGGTCCTTATTAAAGTACACAAGAAAAAGCCATTGAATGATTCAGAACAAAGAAATGTATTTCATTAAGAAAAAAAAGGTGCTCCCTCCATCTTGCCTTACTTGAGTTTGTGAATCATTATATGATCCATTTTTTTCATGGGTATGTTTTTTTACTTTAGCACACTATTTCCCCACATCATCTGCTTTTCAAAGTTGTTGTTGAAGCCAGCAGAACAAGAATTCCTCTGTGGAAAGCAGTTCACTCAATTTCTCTTGCAATTTTCCTTTTCTGATGAGAAATGATCACCGGTGACTCAAGTTCTCACTTACATTTGAGGACACGGGAAGGGCATAGGGAAAGGAAAATGTGGTGGACCCTGGTAGCCCCCTCAGACCATTAAGATTTGGGAGACACCTTCCTTTTGTCTCTCCCTGCATCTCCTACTGCACCCTCCACTTACCTGCTGCCCTGGACAGATCTGCCTCTCTCCTGCAGCATTTCAGTTGCTGCTCATCCCCAATCATGGGAGACATCAGAGTGAGATTCCATTAAAAAGTGGCATTTGGGAGAAGGCATGAGTGCTGGCATTACTAGCTCCAACCCCCTTGCAAAAGCAGCAACAAATAATTGCAAGAGCTGGCAACACTCTCATAAATATTCTGAGATGTACTTTCTGAGATAAGATAAAAGAACTCAAAACAGCATGCTGTCTTGAATGTGTATTCAGCTGCTATTTTCTAGCTTTTTTTTCAATATTCTTCTGGCAAGACGCTTACTTGAATTCCTATTGAAATATGAAGGGCAAAGTTGATAATCCATATGGAATATAATTTGAAAAAAATATTACTGCATATCCCTCTGTAAATTCACATTATCTGCAATCTATTGGGGCTGTTATGATTAATTAGCTTTAATACAAAATTATTATGCATACAAAAATATTTTTAAACAGTTTTTACGTAATAAAACATAAACCTACTAAAATAATAGAATTGGAATTGGGTCATCTACATGGAAAGGTTTTAATAAGCATCTTGATTTAAAAAAAATCAAATACTTCTGTGTACTTCAATACGAGGGAGGATTCTACTTTTGATGGAGGCCTGAATTCTACGTTATTTAAGAATCAGAAAGGATCTGGGAGCAGAGGCAATGGCCAAACTATGAAAATTACAGCAAGTACTTTGTTTTGCAAATTATTTTCAAGTACTTGACATGCAAGTGGGCCAGAGCGGTACTGTGCTGTGGAGCACAAATAAATTTTTGTGGTCACATTTTAGGAACAGGAGCCATCAGCCCCACACAAAATAAAATCTAGGTGACATTAACATCACAAATGACCCAAAGGAGAGGTAAAATGTGCTAGAAGAGTGGCATATGGATAGCAATGGCAACAAGAATTGCTGCATTGCTACAAGAAGTGTAGCAAGTGGTACCGTGAAAGCAATAGGGACAAGACCTCCCAGAACACGAAGGTTGTCATTGTCCATGAAACGCTGGTAAAACTGATCATCAGAAACTACAAATAAGCACTAAAAGGAGATGTTTTACAAACAGCAGATGGTGCAACAGTGCAGCTGGAAGGATGCCAAAGCAGTTCAAACGGAGAAAGAATGATTTGCCATTGTTGCCAGGTGCCATAAATGTTATCAGTAGATGTGTGGCTGCACAGCAACAGTTGAAGAGGATCACCGACTGTTAAAAAGCATTATTGACAAGCATTTAGCTTTTGCACTTAGTATGAAAGCTATAGAAATAGGACTTGCCAGGAAGCTGCAAGCCCTGAAGATATATATATTCCTGTTGCTGATCTTATGCTGTGCAAGGATAGGAAAAGGAAGAATAGTTGGAGGAAGTTTATATTGTATCACCAAATTTATAATTTAGAAATAGGCTGTCAGAAAGAATTTTAAAAGACGGATAATGTGACTAAGCTTTAAACAAAGAAAAAACAATAAAATCACAATGCCTGCAGAAAAGCAACATGTTCATTAGCTGTATTTGGAATGCAAAAGTAGAAGTTGTGGAAAGAGCAATTATTGAAAGAAGATAATATACTGATTCCAACTAAAATTCATCAAGAACTTCTCAAAAGCATTAACAATGGCCACTTTAATATGGTCTTCTGTGAGAGAGGAAGAAACACCCATAATTTGCCCAAAATGAATGAATGGATAAAAGAAATTACCATTTGTGCAAAGTACAAAGACAGAATCCGGGGGAACTGAGGGAACATTAACGATGTGTCCGACAGAGCTAGGCAATCAATGACTGATTTGAATACAGACATACAACTATCAGTCATATTTTAAAATAAACTAATGACTCAACATGGTTGTCAGCCTGCAGCAAAATAAGTCATCTAACTTTCTAGATCATGCTCTAATGAGATGAGATAAGGGGTGCAGGGCGGATGTGAGACAACTACACAGAGACAGGGCGATGAAGGACTCTGCATTGTGGGTTTGCCCAGGATGAGTGAATCATATACTGGGCCAGTGACTCAGATCACATTCTTTTCAACTATGAAGCCCTTCAGTTTTTGAATAATGTGACTTCTCTGGCTTTTGGAAGTGTGTTAATCTTCCAAGCGCATACTTTTTATTTCAGCACCTTTGAACGTCTTTCTGCAAAGGTTCTACACGTTATATCCTTGTCCCTTACGGAGAATATCAGTTGCTGAGGATCTTTGATTTGTGTGCCCTACTTTGGGGTTAGGAGACAACCCTTGTACTGACAGCGCTGTTGAAAGCGTTTTTAGGGCAATGCCATGCAATCTGGTAGAGGCCAGATTTCACATGATCTCTGGATTCTTCTTGGTCACACCCTTCCCCCTGAGGTCGAAGGGACTGCCTAGCACCTAGGAGCCAGGTTGGGTAAGGGACAGACCATCATCTTCTTTCAAAGCTTTCTTCATTGTGCCCACCCTAATACCCCTGTGCAAGTCTCCGCTTTTATTGCCTCGGCATCATGTTATGGCTGCCCCCAGGGAAGATCTCTGCTGACATAAGTCAGCAGGTCCAGAGTTGGCCTTCTGTTTCAGACTTGCCTAAAAATCAGCTTGCAGTTTCACTCCTTCCTGCTCCCTGGGGATTCGAGGTCGGATTTTGAAGACATATTTTCCTGCTGTATTTCAATTTTAATAATGTTTATTTAAAAAAAATGTATTCCTGCTTCTGTTTTGTTTAGGTAATATCATTCTCTTCAGTTCTAATACCATTTCATAATGGAAATGACATTCACTTCCAAAGTTTGCATGTATTTTAAGGTATTTAAGTGTAATTTTTTCAACTAATCAATCTGTAGGCTGTATTTTTCAACTGATTTTAGTATGCTACCCACTGTGATTACTAATTTAACAGGTTTCTGCTCTTGACTGAAAAACAAAGAACATTCAAGATTATTTTAAAACTCCTACATAACTTTCTTTTTACCTTGCAAGGATTGCTAGACAACGAGGAACATAGAACTGTAATTCTTGGGGTGAAGGAGTAGATATACATATATGTATGTATGTATGCATGTGTGTATCTGTGTTTGTGTGTATGGATATGCTGAGAGCACATTAATAATTTTTAATGTTTATTTTTAAAGCGTGAATGATTAGTCCTTCAATAAAATGAATATAACAGTAGCAAATTTCCTAAGCATTCTTTGTGTCTCTTATGATAAATAATGAATTAAAGTAACTGCTTTGTTCTTTTTACATCTCCACTTCTTTTGGTGTGCCATTTCATATGTGCACTATGTTGGATGTTCCTGTTGTGAACAGTGGCTCCTTATGGCACCTGTCAATGGCACTGAGGGATATTGAAAGGGCATATATTACAGAACCTTTTCATTATTATACTCCAGAATATTAAAAGGTGATTTCTGTTTTAATGCAGCTTCATCTGATGATAGAACAGTTTCCTACGCTTATCTTCAACTTTTGCATTTACTACAATGGTTTTTTGCTAGCTACAGTGAATACTTCAGGTTTTAATTGCCCTTCCAATTGCAGTGTAGACTAATGACTGTACAGAGCCTGTCCTGGGACAACAAGGAGTTTGGCATCTGCAAAAGGGGCTGACAGCTCCACAGATCCCTATAAGCTGACTGACCTGTAAGGTAGCAATGGCAGAAAACAATTCCTGCAGTGCAGTAATAAACAGTGAGGACACAGCCCTGTAGGAAATTGTGTTAATTCTATTCTGTGTTGAGAACTTTTTTTGCTAACATCTCTACTCTGGAACAAAATTGTGTAAGGAAATAAAAAGAGGTTTGGTTTATTTTGGTTTTGGTAACCTTTAAACTGGACCATATTACCTGATAATTCTATTTTATTTGTGTCATGAAAACACATCTTGCTGTAGGTACTTATTGAAGTAAAACAATTAATAAAGCAAATGCCCCAGGAAGAAGTTTAAGTTTTCTCCTTATCAGAACAAAGAGTCCACTGAGCATGCAAAGAATCTTGCTGTGGTTTACAATAATGATTTTTATATGCTTACATATCTCAAGGCAACTGCCTTGTGATTTGCGGGTTGAGTTTTCACTTTTTTTCTAGACTCACACAGCCTAAGGCAGGCAGCCCTGTGGCCAGGAGCTCACCAGGAAAATGTCACTGTTACTTAGCTGGAATAAAGCATTTATACTTCAGCTTCTTTCACAAGACTGCACCCTTTCTTATATCTCTGATTGACTGCTCCCAAGCCTCCAGTCAGACAAATACTTTCACAATGTTATTGATCTGTCAAGTTCTGCAAAAGCATTTCTGATCGTGCTATATTCTTCATCCCTTCTATGATATATATGTGACACAGATGTGGCAAGGGACAGACACATCTTGTGTCTCATTTCCCAGAAGGCTACCGTATTGCCATCGTTTAGGGCGAAAGATTGGTTAATAAGCCATCTATCTCAAGGTTTTAGTATACTTTAGTAAAATGATACACTACACAAAGCACAGGTTTTCTTATTACTTTTTAACATGCATGTTGCTTTCCAGCATAATTCACACAAGTGGGTGGATTTGCATATATTTGCTGTATGCACATGCATCTGTGTCAGCCTTTGAAGGAAAAGGATTTCACCGTAAGTTATCTACTTTTGCAGATATGTTATTTAATCCATTCTGAATTTTTTTAGCAATTACCAGTCTATACGTTTTGCTAGCTCTTGCATAGAGATGTTTCCATGGACTGGTCTGTCATTCCTGTGTGTGCTTGTGTGGAATAAGCTTTCCTTTCTCTCTCTTGGCTGCTCCATTTGGAGCCTGTGGTTAGACACAAAAAGCATGCCATTAAACTAGAAGCTGTAACATTAGTGTAGCACACCTGCACTACTCCCCTAATTAATTAATTTTCACCGGTGTGGCATCCAGTTCTTTATTGGAGATATTCTGAAGTTGACATGAAAACTAAGAAACAGGCAAACTCTTTGTGCTGATTTCAGTTACAGCCTCCCTCTTGTTTCTTTTCAGATTCACTTTCAGGGCTTGGGCTGGCATGGACTGATATCTCTGAAATTAGGGTAGGAGGGGTGGGCTGAAGACTGATCAGTGGAGCACACTGAGCTCATTCCTGGACCTAAGCCTGGGTCAGAACTGGGTCTGATTGATCTGATATGATTGGTATCTCTACAGCTATTCAGCTGGTGAGGCTGGCTTTTAAATGACAGTCAAAACAGTTGTTGTAGGCTCTGCGCTTGTTTGATTGAAACTATTTCCCCCCCTGTGGTGGGAATGATGTGGAAGCATAAAGATGTGTTTGTGTGATAAAGAACTGTGAAAATGAGAATTGCCGTTGAACAACACAAACTGTGATACTCTAGCATTTTTATAAAAAGATAAGAGAGGGTCATACTTGAAGTGTGGAACACAACAAAGCTTCAACAAAAGCATTTTCTAGTGACTAATATTTTGTTGTAAATGACAGAGTTAAAAAATGAATCATTAGAAATTACTGTCTTCACTGTTGTCTCTGTATAAGTTCATGTGTTGGTTTGGGCTAAATTCTCAACTGCCTGTGCATCACTGTCTTTTCAGCTCTATAGGACTGGAAAACAAAAGTGGTTTTTAATCTAAGGGATTCTGTAAGCTCCATCAAACTGCAAGGCTGAGCTCTCTGATGCCTGAGCACATCTCAGAGGGCTGCACGGCACCTAGGAGTCTGCACCATGCACAGACTCCTCATTGCTTTCATGTAAAGACTGCTGAACTGTGTGAACTGTGTCCCTGGTACTTCCATCCTGCCTCTCCCACGGTGCTAACCACAAATATGGTTTTCCTTCAGTCACAGCTGCTGGACTGTGATTATAATGTTCTGTTTTAGAGTACAAAAAATATTTGTAGTTTATATCTAATACTGTCTACCTACTTCATAGCAAGCATTCACCAATGATATTTCTGTCTTTGGAAGGCTTTCACTCTACATGTTTGAGAAAGGATCTCAACATTGCGCATGCATTAAGTTAATTTAGGCATTTTTTTAAAGGACATGTAACACCATGTAAGTATCAAGAACAAGTTTTTAGATAGAGTTTCTGATTGTTTTCTTGCAATGGTGTGTACTCAAACTGAGATATAAGATGTTCCCCACAACACTTTCAATACACTAGTGTTTTTTTAAGTTAATGGTATGTTACAGTTTGAAGAAGTATGTATTTGCTGATAAAGAGACTGGGCAAACACTTCTCTGAAAACATGATTTTACAAAGAACATTTTGCCTTATAATAAAAAATTTTATTTAGCTGGCCTTGGACAACTCTTTCTGGCCGTTCCACTGGGTTATATCACTGATGCTGGAAAGTTGTCCAGAATTAAGCTTGCTATGATTACTGACTGATGGTTTATTTCAGGAAAACTGCAGGCTGTGGATAAATTGTCAGTTTTCTTACTCGTGGTGTATATAAGTAATGAGATGGGGCCGTAAGTTGTTTTTTCCATATGTTATACACTCTTGTTTAATCCATGCCTCTAATTTGCCATTTGAAATACTTCTGAATAAACAAATTAGGAGGGGTACAAAGGAAGCCACTTCAGAGGATTTGAGTAGCACCTAGTACTTAAAGGAAAGCTAGCTGTGTCAAAGAAATAGAGCAGAGATCAAGGAGTTAATTTGTTCTGGTGGATCATCCCTACATACTTTTCCCAGCCACCAGCCAAGTTATTTCTCAAATGCCAGCCAAGAACTACTTGTAGCTGGCAAAAATCCACAGTTATCAGTGCAATGGAAAAGGGGTGAGACAAAAAAAAAGAGCAGTGTGGCCCTGTTGATAGTGAGGTGTGGGTTCCTATGCTCTTATCCAGCTTGTAGGGGTAAGAGAATAAATAGTTAACAAAGATAACATTTATACAGTGATTCAGCTCGGTGGTATGTGTGATGATTTCCTAGGTCTCTGGAATCTGTTTCATGCTGTGGAGTATATGAAGTTCATACAGGACCTGTGGAGTTTGTATAGGACCTGGTTTCCCTGAGGTTCACAGAAAGACCGTTTTAATTGTAAGTGATTTCAAAAAAGACCAAACAGTTATTTTGCATATGACACATTAGGAACACAGAGAGGTTGAGGTGGCGAGAGCACAGATGAAATACTGGTAAAAGAACACAGAAATCTTTCAAAATCATGATTATATGGTGATCTTGCAAACAGAAGGGCAGATCTAGCAGATCCCCAAAGCTCCCCAAACCTGTGCAACATATGGTGAAAATAAGGGATATTTCCAGTTCTGAAGTTAACAGCTATACATGAAATAGGGCCTCATAAAGCTCAGCATTTCTGTAACTCCTTATTCTTTGTGAACCCCATTGCATAGGAAGTACTGACCAGATTCTTAAAGACTGGAAAAAATACCGGCTACAGAAAAGAAGTATTTTACACATAGTCAAATCAGCCTTGGCTGAACACATACAGGAGAAAGTGAGCCATGAAAGATTTAAACTGGAGTAAATACTGCTTTTCAAAGAACTAGGAGTACCAGATAGGAAAAGCCATGCTTCTTGTGCTGTTTAATCACCACAGTTAGTTGATCTCTGTAGTTTGTATTAAGGAGTCCTTGAAAATCAGACCATTGAAATTACAAAAAGCAAACAGCATTAAGGCATTCTGGTCCCTTTTTCACTGCAATTTATGACTGTTTAATACACTAGATGTCTCTCACTCATCGTGCAGTCTTTTGCGCACCACATACTCATAAGCACACACATATACAAAATCAAAGTGTCTGATTTTCGAGCAAACCTGAAATATTTTATTAAAATTGTAACTGAGTTTAATTAATACCAAACGCATAAGGACCATTGAAAAATTAGTCCGTGCCCGAAGTCTTGCATGTCTGAGGTGCCTAACTGTTAAAGACTGTAGAAGCGCTTACTCAAACTAAGAAGCAGTAGGACCTGTGCTCCATTTAGGCTTTTGAACACATCTATGTGTGCAAGTTTGTGTGTGTGCACAGGCACATGTTCATCTGTTCTTTCTAAGGTAAAAAAATTATATGGATCTGCTGCTCTTTAAAGCGAAAATCTCCCCAGGCTGTCCCAAACTGCATGTTACTGCTCTGAATTAACATTTATAACAAGTTAACTCTGATCCTATCCAAAACTCGAGAATCTGAAATGTGAATATGAGCTGGTGTTGGTACAGTGGTGGCACACGGGATGAACACTGCTTGGGAGGCCAGTGCCATCCAGGAATGTTCTATGGAAATATCCCCATCTAGTGGGTGTCAGTGGGCTGAGGACACTCCTCTGGCGTACCAGGACACTGCCTGTCCACTATTTTTAAAGTAGTTGCACATATGTTTTTTTCCTGAGAGAAAACAGTAAAAGTAGGAACCTCCTATTATCTGTAAAATTATTTCAGATTTTACATGGGTATTCTAAAAATATGTACAATATCTAATATGGTCTTTCAATGATAGACTGTTCTGCTTTTCTCACTACAGTGTATACTGAGTCCATTATGCCTAAATAAGCTAAATTATCTCTGATGGTTTGTCCAGGAATTTTCTGAATAAGTTTTAAAAGAAATTAAAAACATTGAAAAGTTTTCAGGCTTGACATACACTTCCCACAGTTAAAGGTACTGCTTATCTCAGAATGTATTTTACATAAGAAGGAGTTCAATAGGATTTGAGAGCTGGTATTTTTGTAAATATTCATTATTTTCTTCAAGACAAAACATGCAAAAGCAACATGAAAATACAGTATTATCCTGACATGAGACATGGCTACAAAATCCTGGATCTACTCTCTTCCCTTTCTTTTTGAGGGAGTTGTTCTTAGCTGGTGAAAAAAGGAAGTTTGTTCCTAGACCCACTAAAATTAGTAGGAGTTTTGACATTAATAGAGTTAGGGCTTAGTGAGGAATATTTCAGGAAGGAATACAGCATAGCAAAACCTGCAGTACATTCAGTCCAAAAGAAAGTATAGTACTCATGTAATGGTCACCAATTAATGCTTTCTTACTTGTCTTTCTCAGAAAGGATTAGTGGGTGAAATAGTGTAATAGTTATTTAAGGATGGTTGAATAACATAATGGCATCTAACTAATCAGATGCCTATTGCTGGCGTCTGTAAGCAAGGCTTCAGATTCTCCAGCATCCCATCCAGGCTAGGAATTTCTGTCTTAAATCCAGGCTGCAGCACATTCTGGGGTTTTAGGTAGAAGGTGAGAAAGGTTTCTGAGAGGAACTATGCAGCACCTCAGGTGACCGGGACTGAAAAAAGTCCTCATCTCTTGTCACACTTTTTAATGCTTATCCTATTATCAACACATATAGAACATACATAGTTTTACACACACACACATGCACGTATATATATTCCTAAGAATAGGTAAGATTCTTTCTCTATGAACACATTTCTAGATACGTATTACTTTCTTCTTCAGCTAGTTTGTTACATGTATGCATGTTTTTTCTTCTCAGCAAAATTTCCCTCAAAATAGTTTACATTACAATCTACAAGGTATCATTTTAAAATGTAGGTTTGAATACCATGGTTATGAAACCAGGAGATTAACGTCATTAGCTCAAGACAGGCACTGTGGAGACGGGTGCCGTGCATGTTTCTCCGTATAGCTCTGCCAATGCACATTAATCT
>NW_009196400.1:12899-24174 GCF_000690835.1 Fulmarus glacialis | reverse complement strand
TCCTGGGCCCCTCTTGTGCCAAATTTTATCGTTTATTTGTTTATAGGTATAGCAATGTTTCCATTGAAGCAGAAGTTATTGTGAATAACTTTTACTCTTTTTCAACTTTTGCTTTTTACTCTGCTGGTATGATCTGTCTTGTCCATGGTGCCTGTTATGAAGGGAAGGACCCAGCCATGGGGCTGACTGGCACTGAAGTAATCCCATGATTTTACATGATCTGAATGTCAAAAGCAAAGAACCCTGAAGTTAATCATTGCTTACTATGACTGACTCAGCCTCTCTAATCCTTTTCCATCCTCAGTCCTTGTCACTGTGCCACTTGACCTGCTTCCTCAGGGCTGGACTATGTACCTCCACCATGCATCGCACAGGAATCCAGTCTGGGAAAAGGAAACAATTCTTGCAAAGCTTTAGGGGCCAACTCTGCTTAAACTCAAAGTCGTTGTGGGAAGGTATGATGCCTTTGAGCTCACTGGACATAAAACTTCACATCTCGGGCAGTTACTCACCCTTCCTTTCCTGTGCTTGCAACAGAACTACTTTGTCTTTTAAGTAGAGAGGAGTATCCAGTTTCAGACAAAATGGATGTTTGTAGGCAGGAGTTTTGCCTCCAGGACTGGGAGTAGAGATACAATCTCCTGCCACCACCACACCTATTCTGAATCTACAGGAGGTCATTTTTATTTCCTTTCGTGCCATTCATCACCCCTAGCAAAGGGATAAGGACAGCAGAACCCTGCTGAGCAATTGATATGTTTGTGCTGCTCTGTATTAAGAAGTAATGTTTTTGCATCACTTAGGTTACACACTTCTGTTACCCACAACTTAATCCTTTCAGGATTTTTCTGCCAGCAGGTAAAATGGAATGATACGTTTTGTTGCTACTTAGCTCACATTGTGTACTCCTCCTAAAGAGTGATATATGCCAAGTGCTAATGGCAATAACAAAGTGCAAGTTTGTTACTGTCATAACAGACTTATGACTTGACCTGGACTAGGATGGGCTTTGCAAAAAAATCCTGTGAGGTCATGAGTTCTAAAACTTTTTCCTTTTCTTGCCCTGTGTCGCTGTTAGCATCCTGTACTAGATGCAAGAAACAGCCTTGTAGGAAACAACAACATGCTACAGCCATCTGCCCAAGTGAAACGTTCTCAACACTGAAGCATCTGCCCTGACACACGATGCTAAGAACATACTACTGGTATGGCTGGGAGCAATGAGACCAAGCTCCTTCTGCATTAACACTTGCACCCATAGGGGTGAGGAGGCAGGCGAGATGGACAATCCCTTTCCATGTGGGACCCTGGTATATATTGTATCCACTGGCATGAGATCTCACCAGGGGCACACAACATACAGGTGGGCATCCTTCAGTATTTCCAAGATTTGACTTGACTGTTGCTCGACACAACCCATAAAATTCAGCAGGGTCATCCTCTTGTGCACAGGGTACCAGGTATTTACAACTGACACTTTACCAGCAAGACAAAACAGTGTACAGGACTATAAGCCACAAGATCACTTTGCCAGTATTTCCAGTTTTAAGCAGTAAAAATCTATATCTTAGTTCCTTAGAGCATCCAGCTGGTGGTGCCAAATAGTAAGTGCAAAGGACATTTTTTCTGTATTTTGAATGCTTGGAATATAAATTGTTTGGATAAAGGCATCTTTACGCTTGTTTCTTAGACTCTTTTTAACAACTGTCCTTCTCTCTCTCTGTGAACTCAGCAGGTCAGCTTCTAAAAGTCAGCTGTTGTGTCTTTATGCCTCACACAAAGGGATATAACTCCCTTCCGCTCTGATTTGAAAGCTCACTCTGTACATGAGGTGTAGAAGATGTATATAGATGTACATGGATGACAAGCAGTGGAGGATCAGGCCCAGGACATTTTGGCCTGGAGTAATATGTTTATTACTTCATAAATCATAGTAAACCTTAAAAACACATACACCTGTTTTCTTGGGTGGTGAGTATCTCTGTACCTGGCATTTATATAACTTATATGATCTGATGTCCTGTCCAGGATCTTTAACACATTTATTATGGCTGTTGATGAGTCAGCTTGTGACCTTCTTTTTCTGTGAAGTTCAGTAGTTAAAAGTATTTAGCTTGGAAGAAGATACCTGTTTTCAAATTTAAAAAGGGGGGCAAGGGGGAAGTGGTAAAGGAACACTGTGTTATGTTTCAATGGCCTAACAGTGACCTATAAAATGTGCTGGTGAGAACAGAAAATATAATGCACCAATGACTGCAGCCACAGTTTGTTTTCATTCTTTTTGATATTTGATTATACAGGTTAAAGCAGGGGAAAGGGAGTGCTAACCTGAAGTGCTAGCTTTCCTATGGCTCCCTGCCACGTAAGTTGGTGCTGATTTGAAAGGGCCAGGCTCTTTGTGGGCTGGCGGGCAGCAATGAGGAATAAACCCCAGGAAAGCCAATTTTACAATGGGGTCATAGGTATGGTTATTTTAGGAAGTGTTTTGCCCTGTTCTAGAGGGTGCCCTCTGTCCCCATGGGCCTCCTGCTTCCCAGGAGAGAGAGTGCAACAGATTGCTGCTTGCACAAGACATGGGTTTTGCTGAGATAGGCTGAGCAGATGGCAGAGTGCGAGTATGACCAGGCGGGGCGGGGAAAGTATCAGAAAGGTGAGTCAGGCAGAAAGAGGCACGTGAAGAATGGCACAACTAACTCATGTTTCCTTCACTTGGACTCCAGAACTGGTGGACTCGTGGTCAATGCAATTCATCCAGGCACCATGACAGTCATTTTCCAGAGCATAACATTCAGATCTTTGGTCACTAAAAGAAAGCAAGTAAATGTTAAATGCTGAGTGAATGCTAAGAAGGACCTGGCTCCAAAGGCATCTGCTTAAGATTTTCACTTTTTCACATTTCCACTTATCAAAATAATTGCTTAATCTGGTTTCAGGGATAAAGGCACTTCAATATGCATGTTTATGGTAAAATCAAGATATGAGAAGAAATATTAATTATATTATCAAGAAAAATTTTATGTATAGTCTCTGGTACAGTAAAATCAGTGTGATTGGTTTGTTCAGTATTTTAAAAATACACTGTGCAGTAGAAATATTAGAGGAACAGCTTGCTCTGTTCTGAGATCTTGTGTTCAACAAGTATGACTTTGTCTGTGTTGTTTTGCTCTGCTAAAGTATACCTCGTGAAATCTTCTGAAGTATTCCATGTACAACTGTGGAGGCTAATGATTTACTCAGACTCATTAAGAAAATTAAATCCTCTTCAAACAATTATATCCAAACATTCTGCAAATGTTTTGAAACACAACGGCTGCACTCTGCCTCCAGTTGCTCTTGTGAAATCCTGCTGTAGTGAATGGAGGCTACGTGCGAGGACGGGGCTGGACTACAGCCTGTTTGTACTGGCTGAGCAGTTGAGTCTTACGTTTACAGCATTTCTTTAGTGAAGCGGGGAGCCCATTTAAAATCCCCGTGGTATCAGTTGTTCTTGTCTCCACAGTACCTTGAATCTTTCTTACAAGAATGGCTTGAGATGCAGCAGTGGAAGAAATACGGGACAAATACTGCCACATAAACAATGAACACGTTTGAACGCAGAGAGGTAAAAAAGCAATCACTGGTTAAACTCTAGTTGCTCACGTCTGGGTTGCATGACTATAACTAAGAACAGAATGTAGCTGATTGTCCTTATGTGTATATACAGTCATTTACCATTTGATGAAATCACGAGGATAAATTGTACCATTGATGGAATTTCTCAAGCTATGTACATGCTGCCTTTTCTCCTGGGTGTTTAGTTAAATGAGGTTTTCCCTTTCCTGAGGGCAAGCAAATTTTTTTTTTCCTTTTGATCTCTCAGGACTCTGGTTTTTAGCCTGCCTGTCTTACCTTAATTCCTTTTGATAAAAGAGCCCTTTTATCATGCATGCTAAAATTGTTGGATAGATCTATTTGACATGCCATGACGAAACTAAATAAGCAGCTTTTAAAGTGTCACGTATCACTTAATTTTTCCATATGTCTCATCACTAGATTTCACAATACCATGAGTGTCATGATTTTTGGTGGTTTTTGTTGAGGTCCAGCTTCTGGATTTTTTTTCCTTAAAATAAACATGAAAATAGCTTACATATCAAACTTTTGTGGTTGCAGAAAAGCACTTAATAACCTGCTCAGTTGTATGTGAAAAGCAAATTCAAAGCGTATTTATTGTGAAAAAACTTTTGACTGGGAGGCCTTAGCCATGATTTCAGAATGCTTGGGATTGGTGATATTTCATACACAGTTGTTTGTTGTTTATTAGCAGATAAGCACCAGGACAGGATTTCTATACTGGAGGATTTCAGATTAGGAATTTAATGACTATTTATTCACACTTACTGACTGTGCTGTCTTAGGCACATGGTAGTTTTCAAGACATCTAGAAATGTGACTAATAATGTAGCCAATTACTATAAAAATGAAATCTATTTTTATGGGCTGGTCAGATGATCTCCTGCTTATGAGTTTTTCTAAACCAGAAATACCTGAGCTACTTAATGGGTGTGGCCTTTAATTCCTAGGAAACCCCTACATTGAACATTGTATTTTAAGGAATTACTAGAAAAAATAGGATTTGTAAGCTTTTCTAAGATAAAATTTGTTATTAGATATAGAATTGTAAAAAACCCCCAACTTTCAGGGTTTTGTTTGGATGGGGTTTTTTTCTCACCAGGCTGTTGTGTGGCTTGGAAGTAGCAACCTATTTTTGTACCCTGATACTTTTATTTTAAACAAATAAATTAGCATTCAAATTTTCTGTCCTAATCTAATTAACACAGTATTTTCTGTAGTAAATAATGGTAGCATCTCCTTTGACTCTTCAGTCAGAAAGTATAGAAAGATACTTTAATTAGTACTTTGATTTTTTTTGTCTAAATTAAATTTTAGAAACTTGTTTAAAATATTGGAAAAAGACTACTATAGGCCTTCAATCTGCAAGGATTTAAGCACATAAGGGATCTTGATGAACTCTAACAATGTCATTTAGAAACGACAATTCTTTTATTATATTATGACTTATTTTCTACATTTAGCCACTGCTACTGTATTTTTGACTTGTGTAGCTTTTCAAGATCTTAAGATTAATGTTTTTAATAAATTACTTTCAAGTGAAGGTTTGTTCAAAACCTTGAATTTTGCAGCAGACATCCTGTAATGATAGAGGGGGGCTTTTATTTGTTTATCAGGAGTGAAATCAATATACAAGCACAGAAAACATATTTAGCTGTGAATTTGCTGTGGAAGCTACTCTCTGATAGCAGGGACATGCTGTTGTAAAATAGTTTGCATTTCATAATCTCAGTTTTACAGGCATCATATCACTGCAGCCTATAAAAAAAGAGTTGACTCATTATGCAACTGTTAGAAATGGACTATAAAGGATAATAGGAAGTGATAACTTCTGAAGAAGCATTCATACCAAATGTTTCTATTACCAGTGAAAGTATTTTTTACATGTCATTTATAAAATAGATGGATTTATTTTATAAATAAAGGACAGATTCCGCACAAAATTAGATTCTTGGTAACATGCTAAAAGATTGTTCCTCTATACATGTAATAATTGTATTTGAATTATTTGAAGTATTTGAATACTGATACATAATTTTCAGATAGGAAGGAATTTCTGAATTTACCATTCATACTCTGGTCTTGCCCAGTTTTTCTTCCAATAGTATCTGAATCTTAATTGTACACTGATCTACAAACCCAGCAGTAATCACTGCTGGTTTTTTTGTGGTCTTATTTTCTTCATAATGAAAAAGTAAAAAATATATGCAATAACTGGCATTCATTCTTCATGTATAAATTGAGTAAACCAGATGCCAGGTCCAAGTAGTTGTTTTCCTCCTCTTTTATTTCCAGAACACTCTTCATTTTTCTGAGTGTTTATTCCTAAAATATTATATGATTTTATCTCTGTGAGAGAAGATGTGTAAGCAACAGGGCAGAGGCTTTGTGATGACAAACGCCAAACTAAACACAACAGGGGTCTAGCAAATCTCCAGGTAGAAATGCTCATGGAGAATTATATAACCTTTTAAAATTATCCAATATTAAACCTAGCAGTGACCGAGAAAATACTTCTCACCTGACACATCTATAGTCTGACTGATGTTTTAGAATATATTTTGTTTGGACCTCTTGTTCTGCTTGGTTTCTTCTCCACCCCTGCAAAACCATACAAAACTTCAGTTCAAGCAATGCAACCGTTTTCCCTCAAATTAAACTTTCAGTGCTTTCACAGAAGGTAAGAGGCCAAATCCACAGCCAAAATTTTTGAGGAGGCAAGGGCAGGGTAACCTAGCTCAGCTGAGGGCTATAAACACTCATTGCTTAGCTTTTAAATTAAAGAGTAGCTTCTCTCTTTCAGCTCTCCTATTTCTAACCTTATCTTGGTGGTTGTTGTTACAGGTAAAAGCCTCACAGCATTTTCACTCTGAGGTATCCAGGTAAGTATCCTGTTTGATGGTTTGGAGGATGAAGGTTTAAAAAAAAAAAAAGGAGGCTTAGAAACAGAGGGGGAAAAACATTAAAATAGGCATTGGGTCACAGCTGAGCGCAGAATATTTGTGTCAGAAGAAAGACTGCTACAGCCCAAGTCCCTATCTTCTGCAGATGGACTTAGCTTTGCATGCTGATTAAAATCCTTTGAAGCTGATAGGACTGCATAGTTGTGGGTGAATTTAAGCTGATATGTAAGTCCTCAAATGCTGCGTATTCCTAAGAATGAGGTTCTATCAGAAGCCACCCTAACTCTTTCCTTGTTTCTCTTCTATCCTTGATAGATATAACCAAAGCTGGAATTTGTTGAATGTTCCAGTTCTGACCCTGATCCTCCAACATCCCATTTAACTACTCACATGATAAAGTCCTTTGTAAATGTTAAATCTTTGCAGGATTATGATCTAAAGGAGTATTAGAGCCTGATCCAACTACTTCAGACGCCTGCCCTAGATTTTGGTGATCAGTGTATCAGAGCTATACTAAAGGGATTAAGATGCTGCCAGTGCTTACTGAAGATACAGTTTTCCTAAAAGCACAGTTCAATATTCTATTATTGACACATCCAGAGCATGTGATAATAATGGCACACGTCATATAGTGTATCTCACCATACTTAGGCTAGCATAACTCTCATGGTTTACAGTGGCTCCAGTAGCCTTCACTGTATTTATGCTTTCATAATCCAAATGCTTAGCAGTGTAAATATTTCCTCTACGTGGCTATACACAGAGAGATGTATTTACTTATATAATGTGCGAGGCTCTGTCATGGAGAAATGTAAAGTTTTTGCTAGCGTCTGTCTGAGATGAGTGGCTTACCTGCTGCAGCGACATGGGGGCATTAGGCAGGCTGCCATGGCCCTGTCCCAGTGACTCTGCCATGCCCAGAGCTCTCCAGGAGACTAAGCCTTTCTTTAGAGAGGGCAGTATTGCAGAAGTAGAATTACACTTCATAGCTCTTCAGCAGCTTGTATATATTAAGCTTTTGTAAAAAATAAAGGAAGAAAATATTAGAACCCTTTTCCCACCGCTGGTACAGAAATATTATGGGGTCTTCTCTTTTCCTTCATCCATTTGTATCCTTTCATTTTACTTCTCTGCCTTCCCTGTGTCAGGAGAAACTTCCCTTTATTTCACAGGTGTGGCAAGCAGGACTGGGGAAATAATACAGGGTGAGATTTCATCAGCTGGTGGGAGATATATGATGACCTACAATGGGAGAGGGGTGCCCTGAATGTCTGTGGAGTATTGCTGAAATGTGAACCAGGTGACTGAAGACTAGGCAAAAAAAAAGAAAAAAATTCTGTGGTGAGTCTTTTTTCTGTGTGTGAGAAATCTGCTAATGAACCAGAAAGGCCGGAGGCCTGGTAAAAGCAGGCAACATGCTAGACTGGAAGACTTTATGTACAAAAAAAAAAGGTATTACTGAGTGTCTAGCTTAAGAATACTTCCTTTCTCATTACATGACATCATGAACAAACTGATACTAGATGGTATAAAATCATCATTCTTGTATAATACCTTTCATCTCAGGATTTCAAAGCACTTTACAATCATTACTCTGTACCTCTTAACCCAGTAATCACATGAGTAAGGTCCTCCTCACACAGAAGAAACATTTCTAAATACTTTCACATCCTGTTGAAGATGAGAGAAGAAGCCAAGTTTACCCAGACAGGAACCGGGATTAAAACTCAGTACATCTGGTGTCCGTAAGTGTCTTTCTTTCTTTCAAATGCATCTAGAGATCCAAAAGTCCCAATAAATATTGAGATATAGGTGGTTTTGGTGCATATCTGAAACCTGAAGCTGCTTGGTTTAAATTTAGGATTTCCAGCTAACACAGGTCTGTTCTGTTGTTTCGTAGAGAAAAAATTTTGTCATGTCATGCATGTAATCACAGCTGTTTTGTTTGTTTTACAAATGGCTTTCTTCACAAGCTGGTTTTTGTTCAATATGCATTACCAATTCTGGCATATTGGTCAGCAGTGTTTGGGACAAGAAGAATACTTACTCAGATGAATAGTCTTCTCCCATGTGAATAATTGTAGTGACTTCTAACCCACTCAATCACTCTGTATAGAGAAAATATAGAAACAAAATCTATCAATGGGACAAGAACACAGCTTAACTCAAAAAAAACTTTCAGAATATTAACTGCAAGTTAAGATTTAAATTCTTCATAAAAGACAAAATATTGCTGTGACTTTTCAAAGTCAAACATTATTTGTCGTGTTTTGTGTTCCGATTTTGGCCTGATTTTGTTTTAGGGTCATATTTGTTTGTTCTAGGGTGAATGGGCTTAGGGCCAGTATAAACCTGGACTTACTGTCTGAGAGTCAACGGTGTCAACTCTGTGAATGAAATTGTTTCTTCTGATTCATCAAACTGCCATAGAAATCCACAATATCAGGTTTTGATCCCTTGCATAGCTATTATGTATGATCCAGTGCAGCCTTTCACTATCTTTTTCTGCTAAGTCTTGGCCATCTTTGTGCTTGTTTCTCATGACCAAAAGCTGCCTGTTTGATATTATTTATCTGTAGAAGGAGCAGGATTAGCAACAGTTCATTACCAGAAAAAAAGTTGGCACTAAAGCCTTCTAAATATAACCACTTACTGAATTTACTGATTTTATTTTTTTCTTTATATGGAAGTACTTTTCAGCTACTGTATCCTTTTGGATTCAGGCTGTTGTGTTATTTTTGAATCTTCCCATTCGAGAACAGTATTTCAAGCATTTGAACATTTTCTTTTTACCATTTGTGGAAGACCACTAGGCTTTGACCCTGTCACCACCTGAGATGTTTTGAAACTTGCCCACACCTTTATTTATTGCGGACTGATTACTGTGATGCCTGCCAAACTTCCTGCCCAGACACTGCTATTAAAAGGTTTTGTTAGAGTCAATATATTGAGAGCAGAACTTTATAATATTTTTAAACTTTCAAGTCATGTTATTCTATTATTATTCTTTGCATTGTGTGATGACGTGATTCCTACTTTTAATCTGTTGTATATGCAAAGATACATTTACAGCTTTGACTGTAGTCCAATAATTCACAGGATATAGCTGGGATGGTTAAAGAATTTTTTGATCAAGTACCATTTTTACCAAATTGTAAGATACAATGGACTAAAAATAGATAATGTACCAGTATCTAAACTGGGAAAAGGTATGGATCATGAACTTCAGAGTAGTTACTCTTAAGACTGCTAGAGGCAAAATCAGACAAAATCTGAGATGGGTTGCAATAAGAAAACAAATAATTGATGGTAACATAATTAATACCAGTTGACATAGTTTTATGGGTGATAGAGCTTGACAATGGACATGTAATGTGCATTTGTAAGTGTGGCTAACAAACATACCTATGTTGATCTAATATATGATTCAATCATCCTAAGGATGTTGGACCTTCTGATTAAAAAAAAAAAAAAAAAAAAAGGAAGAGAGAAATGCAATATTAAATAGCTAGTTAATTGATGGGCTGAAAAAGTGGTTATAAGAGAAGATTAGTTAGTTTGAATTATTTCTGTTACTCCTAAGAATTTGTTCTCTCTTTGGTGAAATGCCATGTTTTTATCAGAGTCAACCTGGAAAATGCTGATGACTCCAAGTCACTTACAAAACCTGACCTGAATAATTTGATAAGGCATGATCATTTGATTGTGTTTGAATATTAACAACCAGTGCTTATGGAGGAGGAGTATAATAAAGGCTAGTTTATTTGTTTAATCCAAGAGTCAGCATTTATCACAAGTAAAGGAAAGGTGACTGTCAGTTCTATAATCAAGCAGAAGAAACACCCTAAATTTGGAAGCAGAAACCATATACATTCAAGCCACAAAAAACCTGCAGCAGCAGTTTTTTTATTCTGAGGCAAGTTAGTTCTTGGTGCAATCTTCTTTGGTATGCAGAAGCTTCTTTAATACTTGAGCCTTTTTAATGAAGACTGAAATATTTCCAAAATGGATACTATAATGCAAGCAGAAGTATACGGTTGAAAATTAACAGCCCATGTTAGATAGGAAGTCAAGTTAAATGATGATAAAGCTCCTCAGGTCTTAATCTATGTATGTATCTTCCTTTGAATCCGATTTTCCTTCTGATTATTAATAACCTCTGCTATCAAGGGTATATTCAACATGTGTTGAAACAGTAGAAGACATGGTTCCATTCCTGTTATTTTCTATTTCCACATACACATACAACAATTCACACAGAAGTTTATCAGAACCATTGAAAGTAGTGAATAGTTTTAAAATAAGCCAATACTTTGAGTGCTTTAATGTTCAGTTTCTGTAAAAAGCATGACTTAAGATTATCCATTTACTTTGCATGACAATAGCATTATTGTCAGATGAGGTGCTACATCTTGGGGATTAGTAACTCCTAGCCATAGAATCCAAAGAGGACATAACTGAGTTTAGAAATCACTTAACCTATGCTATCTACAGCCTTACCTTTTTGTTATATGTTCTATACTGTATACACCTCATTTCACTCCATCTAATCTAAAAAATGCATTTGCATGACTTTTTGTTAAATAAAAGATACACTGTTGAACTGTTTAATTATACTTTGGCTGACTTGCATGTGTTTTCAAATCCTTATTTCCTAATAACTTTAAAGGAGATGGAGTTTGCCAAGGTCTCTGTTTAATTATTTCACCTATGTTTACTTGGGGAGTTTTCTTTTTAATCCAATTTCCTCTCTCTTTCCC
>NW_009196400.1:0-12872 GCF_000690835.1 Fulmarus glacialis | reverse complement strand
CTTCTTCTTTCCCTCTTTCCCCTCTGTTGCAGAACACAGCTCCAGGCATTCAGACTTAGGCAGTTGTCCAAATCTATTTTAAAACAAAATTTTAAATCAAAACTTCTTGCAGCTATAGGGCGAGGGTCACATGTACTTTCCCTGGGCCAGCAGGAAAACCTGTGTTGACATTGCAGACCCATCTCTCTTTCCTCTCCCAGTAAGTATATGCATAATGTAGAGCTATTAAAATGTTTATTTTTCAGAAGTCAAGGTTACCTTGTGCCATATAGTTCCAGTTGAAAGAACTTTGGCTCAGAAAAAAGAGGGAAGGTAGGCATATCTTACCTAAGAAACTTAATTTTTTTCCTGATTAACAGCAAAGACTTAGCAAAGCATGTCTAGATTTTGCAGTGTCGACAAGCAGCTTCGTTATTACCATAATAATATCACTTGATATCAGAGGCAGAGAAATGTGGAACCTGAAATGCCATTCAGAGATGGGAGAAATCATGGCATTTTGCAGATACTGAGATATACAAAGCTTTTGTAAGCGCTAGTTCATTGTTCACACCTTCCATCAGTTTTCCATACTGAACCCACAGTAAGCCTGTAGTGATGTAGAAAGGTAGATACTTCGAACAAAACTTGGAGTAGAAACAGATGTTAACACATTTGAAGCTGCATTTGTAGCTGAAAACATTCTAGTATTTTGATTTTTTTTCCCTGATGTTTCTGTGGTCATTATTCTTGTATGTTTTTCAGCTGCTTTTGAGCCACTTTGCTGTACTGCTGGCTGTGAAAGTGAGAGAACAGCTTCTGCAGATGAAAGGCCAGCAATGATAGTATTGGAATGTGACCTCGGACATTTATCGGAATGACATTGTCTGTCAGATGATACGGCATTCTTATTTTTCCGACCACTTTTGGCATGGAATCAGGTCAGTTCAGGATGGGGACATATATTGCCATGCCACGCATATACCCATAAATGGCATATTAAGATTCTCAATATGAAGTTAGCTTAGTTAATATGAAATAGGTTTCATTTCAAAAGCCCTCTCTTGTGTGTAGATATTTAACATGTTCCTCTGTCACTTCCAACCTGTTTTAAAAGTCTGCTTGAAAGAAACCACTGGGATTAGAGAAAGACTGGTTATTCTCTCTGGAAAAAAAAAAAAAGAAATAAATACCAAATGAGAATAATTTTCTTGCTGTGGATCATAGGTATTCTTCTGCTGAATAGACCAAGGTCTCATAAACTGTCAGTGATTATTCCTTCCTGCCTCAGATTTGCAAAGTACCTGAAACAATAACAGAAAATAAGCTGTTGTCTAAAAGATAGATTTTGGGTAAATGACATTACTTGGGTGTAATCTCCATAGCTTCCTTCTCCCTACCTGCCATTGAAAATAATGGAGGCAAGTGTTTGGTGGATAGACTATGAGGGTGAAAGCTTGGACTACATGTCAATTCTGTTCTCAGCCTGGCTGTTGGCTTGCACTGTGAGCAAGTTATTTCCATAAGCCACAACATCCACAGCTGCAAAACAGTGAGACTCAAGAGTCCTCAAAATAAAAAACTTAAATGTGTAATACAAATTCTATTATTTCTATGGTACTACTTCTAAGGTGTTACAGATCTGAGATTTATTTATAGATTGTGTCCCTCAGGAGATTCCAAAGAGTCAGGAATATTTTGGAGTTTTGTTGGTGCATACAGATTCAGACAACGCATGCAGGTGGGGCTGTCTTTAAGCTAAATGGTTGAAATGCCGGAAATTTGGTGCTTTTACATCTGGACATAAGGAAATACTTCTACTGCTCTTCTTTTACTGTGGAGTGTGGAATAAATTCTGTGGTTGTTTCCCTGATGAATCATGCAGATAGTGGTTATGCACAAGTTAGTGTTTTAGGATGAAACTCCATCCTTAGTTTTTGATAATGCTTCTGCTCTTGAAAGGAGAATTGAGATTGCTTGTGCTCTGTATTCGAGTTCCATCTGTAATTTTTTTGCAGATGAATATGCTGGATGATGTTTATGGATGAATATTTAAACAGCATTCATTTTTGTGCCTAGAAAATATAACAAGATCTCTGATATTCTAGAGCTGAAAAATTAGCAGTGAGTTAGTAAATAAGTAAGTTGAAAACGACAATTTTGGCCAGTTATGTCTTTATGTTTCCAAGATAGTTTCTTATGCGAGCTAAAAATATCAAGTAGTTCTTCACAACAATGCCCACCCCAGACCAAAGAAAAGCAGCAGGAGAGTTATCCATGTTACAAATCTTGGTCCTAAGCCTGTTTGCTTTTGAAATATAATATTGTGGTAGAGTAATTACAGAAATAGAAAGTATTTCAGAGTGAATGAATGATCAAAATATTCTTACTGAACAAGTGCCTAAGTGCTTCAAATGACAAGGTGAACAATTTCTAACATATTTCTGATCTAGAAAAAAAGAATCAGTTTAAACAGTATTTTGACTCATCAGTCAAGTTTTCAGCATGCTCATAACTTTCTCACTAGTTTTGAATCCTTTGTTTGGAAGTGCCTGGACTGATTGGCTGAGTCATTTTCTGGTGATTAAGTGGTATGTCTGAACAGGAAACATACTGAAAAAGGTTTAAGGGGGTTTATAAATAGAAAATGTCACTCAGAAAGCAAATTCTATTGATAC
Organism: Fulmarus glacialis; assembly: GCF_000690835.1. Classification (NCBI taxonomy): domain Eukaryota; kingdom Metazoa; phylum Chordata; class Aves; order Procellariiformes; family Procellariidae; genus Fulmarus; species Fulmarus glacialis. Next base: position 10,215 of record NW_009196400.1, on the reverse strand, counting down.
ATGACTGCAAAGATGCTGTTTACTGTACAAGACCAGTATTTTTTAATGGAAAATTATATTTCTTTTTTAAAAAAACTTTAATTACTTAATACTATTTCTTTACATCTTTATCTTACTCAGATGAATGTGTAGGGACTGTAATCACTTTTAAACTTCAAAATAAACTGCCTTGATAGCTGTCCTTTTTTTTTCAAGGCCTATGCTTTTGATTCCAAGAACACATATATCTTAAACTTACCCTTGTAAAACTGACAAAATCCTGATTTACTGTGCACTTCCTATGTGCCTTCTTCTATGACACATACAGTATATGTCATACATACAGAAGGAGCAAGGAGTGGGACACAGAAGCTAGGAACTCCTGCGTTAGTACTGCTTCCACCATTATTAAATTAGTGAGTCACCTTAGACAAGTTTTCCTATCATTTCCCTGGTTTTTCCTAGGACTGTGATTTATCTTCAATTTTTTCTTCTGGAAAGGTAGGGTAACAGCTACTTCCCCATTTCAGAATGGTATTTTACCACATGCTGAATACAAAGCATAATAGGATACTGCACAATTGCCTTGAAGTCAATTACTTTGTCCACAAAACCAGAAAGGGTGTCTTTTTCCCATCTCCAGTTAGCAGCAATCTTAGGATCCCTATCTGGCCATATTACAGTGTAACTTACTGACAAACTGATCATTTGACTGAAAAAAGCAGTTCTGTCATTGTTTAAAGAGGAGCTATGTTGTTAACACAGGAAAAAAGTATTGCGGACAAGTAATGGAACTAAAATCAAACTTTACTGATTTATAGCCGGATCCAAAGCTAATCAATGCCAGTGGGAGTCTTTCCACTGACTTCATTAAACTTTGCATATTTGTTCACAGAAGTGCTAGTAATACAGCCCAGCCAGGCCCTGGGAGATGCTCCAACCCCTTGTTCTCAGCTGACCTTCTTTGGCCGGTGTACAGAGCTGCTAGGGTGAAAATGGTACTACACACAGTACGAAGGGCAGGCCAAACTACAACCTGAAACAAAAAAATGCTGTAGGAAAACACTCACTAAAAAAGAAAAATATAAATAACAGTAAATGCTAGCAGTATTATGGGTTCTTCTGCCTCCAGGCAAGCGCCTACACATTTATAAATAATGACATGCAGACATTAGTTTAGTTTAAGATGCTTATTGATGCTTTGTAGACTAATGTTTTAAGCAAAACAGAAGACAAGAGTGGGCAAGTTTCCAAAATCTGGGTATATTGTGAAATAAAAAAGTACATATAAGCTTTCTCTCCATGAGGGCACAGTGAAATGTACGTGTTGGCTAAAAATCCTACTGTACACGAAAAAAAAATCCTACTCTATCACTGCCTGGAGTAAATGATAAGAGAAGTGGCAGGGCTCATGAAGGAAACCAGCCATTTAATTAAATTAATTAAAGATGGAACTCTGCTTGAAATGTAGAACTTTTTTTTTAATAAGGAAGTTTCACCTGTAAAGTTTCACAGTACACCATTCTCTGAAACAGCCTGTTAGACAGTGACTGTATTTTATTGAAATTTAATACAAATTATCCATGTATATCTAAACTTTTGTTTACTGTCTGACAACAAATATTTGTCTGTGTGGGTGAAAGTGAAAGGCCAGACAGTGATCTCTAGATCACCAGGAAGTATTGCACTATTGTAAATAAACCATTTGAATCCTGTGAAGTTATTTCAAATTGACTTTTTTTAATACTGAAAATACCTTTTAGTCTTTAGCTTACATATTGTTAAACAGTATGTTGGTGAATGGGTGATGCCAGATGCATATCTTAAAAAGCAGCATAATTGCTGCTCATTAAGAAATTGCAAGGATGCAATATAGCTAAAAGAAGCACTTCACATGCAGAAAGAAGTGCTTTCAAATCAGGAAGGTTGAATGGCGAAAGAAGGCTTTTCAGTTGTGCTGAGTTTCACAGGTCAATCTCATGTATGAATTTTAAATAACCTGTGAAGGGCACTTGAAAGAAATGCCAGTTCTGTGAACAACGTGGAGCAATCATACAACAAGCTAATGGACTAAGTTTCTGCTCAACAGGATTTCCCTGCGAATGTGGCAGTTGTTAGATGTCTTAATTTCAGCTGCTGTGAAAACGCACTTGTGCCCAGGTTTTGTTTTCTCCCCAAGTGGTGCTGTTACCATTCCAGAGAGTTCAAAGTGGTTTTGCTCTCGGTGTGTTCAGGCTCCTCCTTCATCGGCTGAAATCTGGTATTTCAAACTCTAGGTATGCACGAGGAGGAAGGGTGGAGGGATGCCAGCTGCCCTGTTGACAAATTTGCAGATGCACAGGACCTTTTTTTTTTTTTTAATTAAAGAATACAATTTTTTTTATGCTGGCACTGAGACTGGAAAGCTATTGGCAGACGGTGCAACTCTGAAAAGGTCTCTCTTTAAGCTACGCTTTTTTGTTTGCTAACATGACATGCTTAAATACTAAATTACGGAGTTCATAAAAATATTTTACAGGTTGTCAAGAACAATATTGCTTGTGCTGTGATCCAGTGAGATCACATGAGCTAAGAAAACCCAAGCAACAGAAAGGAGGCTGTTCAACAAGCCTTAATGTTATCCTGGGAGCTGGTGGCAATTCATGAGGTGGCACCTCTGTCAAGCGCTAAGCCAATGGCCCAGTGGTGGGAGGAAATGTGGTGTTGCAGAGCTTGATGTCTCGGGGGGGGGCAGCAGTAGGGGCTGAATTACCTGCAACATCTTTGAAATCTCCAAAGCTTATCTCAGGGAGGAGAATGACCATGGCCTTATTCTACACGTGGTCTCAACATGTCAAATGCTTGCTGTAAAACTTCGTTTGCTCTGCCAGGTGGGCTATAGCACTTGTCTTCCCTCTCATAAGCAGTGTTGAAGAGAGTTGTGTCCTCCCAGGCCACTCTGAATTTGGCAGATGGGTTTCGGTAGCACTGATGTCTGTGCATGGCCTGCATCTGTACCGCAGCGCTGAGCTCCCCTGGGAGCAGAGGCATTATGTAAGGCTGAGCTCTTCCCTATAGGTTTACGGAAAACTGACAATGCTGGAAGGTGGCCAATTTAACTGGAAAACCTGAAGTTGACTGAGCTTGAACAACTTAATTATCACATATGGTTAAAGAGGTAAATGGCTTTAGGCCCCATTTAAGAAACTAAGGATGAAAGGGTGGAAACAGGAATAAGCTGCTTTTTTTCTGTGATCAGATAAGAAAGAGAAATCTTCAGTGCTGCTGTAGCTGGATATAAAATAAAAAAACTGAAGTTACAGGGGATAGTTAAAAAGCAATTAAACTTTCAAGAACATATTCCTGAGTACCAGTTTGAGAACGCTGTTGTAATTTTTACCCAGAAAGAAGTCCAATCTTTTGAGGATAATTTTCCTAAGGTTAAGGTAGTGATTAGAGACCTATAACTCACAACTTTGTAACACCAGGTTTAGGAAAAAGTCTCTCTTGTGTCTGTACTGTGGGTAGCCTATCAATGCCATGAATATCTTTAGCTTTAGCAGTTGTGTTGCTGTGCTGCTATTTGGCCTCCGGTGAGGACAGCGGAATCCTTGCTTTTAACAGATGTCTCGGTCTTTTTTGTTTTTGTTTTTGCAGTTGAGTGAGGTCAGAAGAAAAGTTGGTTATTGGTTTAAATGAGCACAGGATTGACTCCAGTGAAAGGTAGGAGGCTGGATGAAATTTTCTTTCTTACCAACAAGAATAGCAGTGAAAAATGTCAATATGCATATTTCATTGAGCATAACCACTTACCTCCTGAACCATGACAACAACTGAGTATTTTTGAACAAAGTTTACATATGCAAATATTTGTAACACCTATAAATCAGATTGAAATGCAAACCTACAGGTAAACTTTTATATACATCAACACTTTTCTTGTTGAACTGTATATAACCATAATATGCACAATTTCTGTGCAACCTGTAGGTCCTTAGTTATTCCACTCTTATTGACAGTATCCTTTGGAAATCCGTAGCAACATTATCTTGATGAAAGAGTAAATACAAGAGTAAAAATGTCGGTGACATTAATTGACATTTCCTACAGAACCCAGAACATGGAAAGAAACTTTAGAAGTTGTAATTACACATTGGCCGGAGTCCTAATTATGACATGACAGTAAAATTCACATTTCTTCTTCTTTGCCCAGACCTCGAGTTTGCATTTTAGTTGCACTGTTATAGTCTCCAAGTGCATCATGGCTACGTTTCATGTTTTTATATAAATGCTGATTGTAAATGGCATTAAACATGCATAACTCTTGTTTCTTAGCAACCTTATTTTTTAAACAAAGGGGGTTTGAATACATATAATTTATTTAATTTATGCTGTCAAGACAGACAATAATGTATAACAGACAAAACTGATACCCAGCAGTTGCTGATTGTTCTCCATTATCTCCACAGAGCAAGTTAGAAACATTTGTGTTAGATAATTTTAAAGAAAGACTACATCTTCTTCCTAGCCATTCCTTCCTGGCTAAGCATGAGAAGCGAGGTCATCTTTTCGCTAATACAGCATAATGCAGCACAGTAAATGATCAGTCACTAGAACCTCCCAAAGTAAACTCTGGGATTGCCAAAGAAAGTACCTCTTTCCCCGAGAATGAAAAAAAAGATTTAGCATTAAACTTCTAACATAGGTTTGCTCATGCATATGGAGTCATATTTATTAAAGAAACAATTACAATAGCACAGACTAACTAGAAGTGTTTAACTTCAAAATGAAGAATCAGAATCTGTGAAACTAGAAGCATGGCAATTAGAAGTGTTGTGGTTTCATCCTTGAGCTAGGCAAGTATGTCTGAGTGTTCACCTGTCTGAGAAATAGTAATTTCCCTAAAATATCACCAGAGACTATCTCTGCACTCAGACTTATCATGATGGTCCTCACTGGTTCAAACTCTCTGTCATTCTTCCATTAATGACACTCAGGGAAGACTTTGTTCAGTAACACCCACAAAACATAAATAACATTTAATTAAATAAAGTCTCTGCTAAGATTTAATATGCTAACATCAAAGCATCTGGAAAGTGATCTTTGTCTCTGACAGAAGGTTTCCCACAGACAAGAAATAATCTCAGGTTCTTGCTGACAACACATACAGAATGGTTAATTTGTATTAAGCATGTATTTACAGAAGATTCCCTTTATTCACTGACAGTCACATTCTAGGAACTATTTTCATGCAGGTGTGTGCTAAATACAGAAGTCTACTGTGTTGTTTTTATCGTGTTTTGGGGGTACCCCCTGCCTCCCCCCCAAAAAATTTCCCCAACATCTCTATCACAGATCACTATATTTTTCTCCTGATACAATCTGAAGCAACCTAGCCAGCTATTTTGCAATGTGACATCCTTTAAGCAGCTAGCTGACAGTTACCGGCTCATGCAGATGTTTTAGCACCCTAGCAAAGCAGAATCTATTTACCAGCTGTATGCAGCCTGGAATCATTTGGCTTGAAAGACTGTGCGTTAACTTAAACTTCTTTATCACTTTAGCTGACATTTAAGTTTCACTTAGCTCTGCAAAGTCTTAATCTGAAATCAAGTATGACCAAACTCAGAGTACATTTTCAGGGAAGGTATTAGCACAGCAGTGCAGGAAGGAAATCTTATCAGGTTTGTTGAGCTTGGTCGGTTAGTTTTACAGCGAGTTGTTTGTCAGCAGAATCCAAAGCAGCAAAGCTGCAAGTACTAGCTAGGAAAATGAGGCCTGATCCAAAGCTTGTTGGAATCCATGCAAAACAATGTTTACTTGATCCTTTTCTCTCTGAAGTCAGTGAGATGTTGACATTTATTTCAACAGGAGAAGTAGCTCTATGCCCTTGATATTCTCTCATATGTATTTCTCAGAGTGGTGACTTCTGCAAAGCAAAGCAAAATCAAAACGGTATCTGAGCACACAAACCCAAATGTCAGAAATGAAAATATAAGAGATCTGTGGAATAAAGCCTTTAGGGCACTGAGGACTCGGCATTAATAAAATGAAGACTTTTAGTGATATTCCTTGGGGAAAAAATCCAAATATGTCCCTATGGAAGACGAAATCTTTTAACAGCTGACTAAAAGACTGGCTACCACAAGGACAGAAAAAGAACAAGAAAATGCGACTTTTTATAATAATGATTTATTCTACCTTTCATAATGTCCACCTTATTTGATTACCTGTCAAATCTTCTCAAAATTCAAATATACCTTACAAAATTATATGTGCCCCAAGAGAAGTTTCAAACTTCTTAGGGTTCTGGTTGTTGCTTTTCAGAACTCAAAAAATGTTTCCATGATTTGTAATTACAACATCACTAAAGCTGACATTATCCCTTACACGAAGTGAAATGACACTGAGATGTGACCGTGTTGTAGGAATAAATATGGGATTATGATTTTATGCCTTACTAAAATGAGAGTTATCCTAGAGAATGTGAGGCTCATTTCTTCTGTCTTCAAAGAAGGATTTTTTTGATTCATGAACTGAAGATTTTAAAGAGGCTGGTGCTGGCTAGCTGGGTACTCTCTATATGAGATTGCAGTTATCAAAGTGTCTTAGGAAATGAATCAGTTAATATTGAATGATACTGGGAGCAAGAGATCATCCTGTGCTCAGATTTGGTGTATTATTAGAAATTTCACATCACTAAAATCCTTTTTAGCTTCAGGGAGATTTAACCAGCAAAGACATGTGATCCGAAGAGTGAAATTTCCTAGATTTGTGTCAGTAACCTGCATCAGACAGGCTCTATCTCCTTTTTGTCAAAATATCAGAGAAAATATTCACATATGGAACTCACCCCGCTCCCCCCCAACTAAACCCCCCCCCCCTCCCCCCACGCCCAAAACTCAAACAACAGAATATTTGCATTGAAGAAAGGAGGACTAATGTTACCAACCTGGGGATGTGTTACTGGCCAGGTGTGTTGTGGGATAGTTTGTTAGAGCTTGCCCTCTCAAAGGATAGAGGCAACACAAGGCAAATACAAATCCTGGCAGTTCTGTGCCAATGTGGGAGAGCCCTACTGCTGTTACTGCAGCAGCAGTGAGTGAGTGTGTGAGAATTGCTAATATGAGGAAGGTAGGGTGATGAAGGACCCATCCCCAAACTTCCCTAACAAATGAACTTGTAGTCATCTGTGGGAAGAGGGCTAGAAAATTAGCTAGGTGTGTTTTGTTGGTACTTCTGTCTGGTTTTTTAATTAAGAAACAAGGATCTGTGGAACAGTTTAAATATTCATTATTTACCAGTGAACCAAAGTGTTTTGAACTGTTCCTCGATAGACATGTATAAATCTGTCAATGTGTTTAGAAACTTGAACAGAAATGTTGCTTAGAAGGTGTCTCACACTAGAATAGTTCCATTATATGCTAAGGGTATTATCTGATACGTTCAGGATCAGGTAGGAAGGGCTATTTCCTGCACATGTGGTAAGAAAATCCAGCTATTCCAGGCTCCAGGAAAATTATATGCTCCCACATAAAGAATACAGCTTCCTTTCCTTAGATCTATTTTCTTTTCCTCAATCTATAAAGCAAAATTCCTTTAAAAGAACCACTCTAATGGTTTTATATGTACATTTAAAACAAAAAGCATTACTGAAGGAAGAGAATATGAAAATTTATATTTAACTACTGATTCTCACTGGAGATGAATATGATGACAAACTTCAAACCAAGAGCAGGAAAATACCTATGCTACCCATAATGGCCTTTCACGTGATGTAGTAGAATGTCAAGGTTTTACCCTCACATGAGGGTTTCACCCTCATAACCCCCCATAAGGTAAGGAAGTCTTATTACTTTCACCCTATAAATCATGAACTGATACACACCATGTATGCGTGAATTCTCAAAGTCATAAAGGAGATGAGAGGAGGAGGAGGGAGTTCAGCATGGTCTCCGGAGAGCCAGGCTGTGACATAACAACCAGATTGTCTCTTTTGTATAGAAAAGTTCAGTTAACTTTGAAGAAATCCACAATTAATCAGAAAAGATCAGACAGGTTGTTTAAATACCACAAGAAGGGCTTTTATTGTGTTGGATATGTAGATAGTATTACATTTACAAGAATTTGAATAGATAGTTTTGCACATGCCAGGAAAGGGAGTGCTTTACATAATCAGCCACAGTGAGGGGATGCACATCCTACAGCAGAGTTAGCAGGCATGACTTTATACTAGTTGATAAGGCTGGATTGTTTTTCATAAGGGCTATTCTTATTCCTTTTTCCTACCCTTTCAACGGGGGAGAACAGGCTAGGACTGAACAAAAAAAACAGTACAAAGCAGCTGCACTGTTAAAAATAATGGGTTATGAACTTGGTCTCAGTGGAAGGGGAGGCTGTGCAGCACCCAGGGAAGTTGCTATTTCCCTTTATGGTTGCGTGTCCCACGCTTCACATAAGGGAGGGTGGGCTAGGGTAGCCAACAGAGCTACATGTAATGCCAAATTTGTGGTTCTTGATTAGTGTTTATTAATCTAATCTTTACTGAAGTGTGTTCATTTTAGCCCAGTGTGATTAGACTGTATATTAGTTATGTTTTCCTTTGGAGAGAGGTAGGTGTGACTGTGAATAAAGAATTTCTTAATTCTGGTTAAGTAACATTTAATGAAACATAATTTTAAAAGGTGGTTATGATAATAGTTAAGGTTAGTTAGTGTGAACTATACATTCATCTTCTGGCCATTTTCAAAGCTCAAATATTTAAGGACAATCAGTAAATATACTAATTATAGTTATTAGAATAGCAAGGTCCCTGGTGGTCTTCATGCAGCCCCTGACATGTCTCCCTAGGGAGCGCATAAAAATTTTGGAAGGACTTGGCAGGAGAGGGTTATCTTTTTATGGACTTACTAACTTTTTCTGAGAGGAGTTGAGGGAAGAGGACAGCTGGTAAAGGTGAAGAGATATATGAGAGGCCAGTGCTGTAAGCATCTTTCCTAACCAAGAAGGGACATCTTTCCTAAAGAAGGAAGTTTTGGAATATTTCCCAGGAGGGGTTAAATTCTTTTTGACTTTGTATCTTCTGGGTTCTCTGTGGAGGAATCTTGCTTTCATGGGGCTCTCAATGCTGGACTGAGACTAGGGAGACTTTGTACAAATCATATAGATACTCCTTTAATACACACATCCCACTTTGCTAACTACAGATCACTGGAAGTTTGCCAAGAGCATTTTCTCATTCCTTGTTCTTGCCTTCCTCAAGGCTGCTAAAGAAGATAGTCTTTTAGATAACAGGGAAACAGTATGCACTATTATTTCTATATTCTAGCTTTTAACACTTTGAGGAAAAAGTACATTTACTCTCCCAATGTTAAATAAGCATACTGCAATTCAAAACTTAATGAGTGAATAAAACTTGCATTCAGCCAAGCACAATACAAGAAGCTAGAAGACAAATCTCAACCCAAATGAGAGGTATTTTCCACAATAAAATGCTTACCTTGAGGTCAACAAATTTTTTTAGAGAGTTGGTTAAATGCTTGGCTCATTAGAGATTGTGTTACATTCAGCTGCGTGTGGATAAATAGGGCCACATTCACACTTGTTTTCTCTCCATGTTTTCCACAGCAGCTTTAAATTTGGCTCAGAGCAGGCAAGTGTGAAAAAGGTCAGGTAGTTTATGTCATGGCAGGCTAGGGTCCTGCTCCCTTGTTCTGCCACAGCCTTCTTCAAGGTCACTTAAAGTATAGTGTCTGTGTGGCCCGTGTCAAAATATTTATGAACGTTTTAAGTTACCTAAATGTAGGCCTGCTGAGGTTTTTATCAAATCTTTAGGTTAGTAGATATGAGCTTTAGCTGTGGAGCATTTTGCCCTCCCTGTTGCAGCAGTTCAAGTGAATCCTGTTTTTCTTTGTTCTTTCTTTTTTCATAAAACTTCACTTCTACCGTTAGCAAGGTGTTGTTATTGTTGATAAGTCAAGATGTTGTAGTGTACGTGCTGTTAGTTGCATTAGCTTGAACTTTCCAGTAGTTTTCCATTTGCTTGCTGACCTAAATCTTCTTGAATCTCCTGAATATGTGACAACCTTTAATCTTCCTCAAATACAGAACCTAAACAGACAAGAGAAATCATTTCCGAGTTCCCTATTTCACGCTCTGCCCGGATGTGCTGACACACACACCACTTCCCCAATTTACAGGTGCCATCTTCTCCACCGCCCCGTCGGTGTCTCCGCGGGGAGCAGCAGCGGGGGACGC
>NW_009196399.1:0-32040 GCF_000690835.1 Fulmarus glacialis | reverse complement strand
GCACGGCTGCGGGTGGGCTGCAGCTGGCTCTGCGCAAGGTGGGCGCTGCACCCCGGCACCGCTGCCCCACCAGATCCCCGGGCTAGGCAGGGCAGCCTGTGCCTTAAAATGGCACCACTAGCAAACTGCCTCCACACACCCCTTTGTCCTTTTTCTACATTACGTGCTGCTTCATTCGATGCCGCAGTTAGTAGAAACACTACACTACAGTGTCACTTCTCCTATCAGTGAAAAGCCCATCCAGCCTAGCAGCCAGAAGCAATTTTTGTAGGAAATACAGATTGGTTGCTCTCCTGATAGAAAACAAAGAAAGGAGGATACGCAGGGTGCACGGCTTATCAGCGAAGGCTGCTGTGCTTCACAGCACCAGCCACTACTGCTGAGCTCAGAGGGGAGCAGAATATAAAGAAGAGTCTTCAGAGACGCGAGATCCTTGATAAAAAGAGAGTTTCTTCTCTTCAACCCGCAATGAATCAGCTGGGAGGTGCTTCTCACAGAGAGGAGAGACAACCAGGTTCTCCTGCCAGCACTAAGACCTCTCCTGTCCCTCAGAGGAAACTGGGTCCACCAGGATGAGAGCTGACTATGAAGGGAAAGGACTCCCCTAGGGAAGAGCTTGGGCTGTAGCTTTTCACTTTCCCACCTGGGAGGTGAGAAGGGCACTCCATGTTCCCCAGAGATCGGCACAAACGGAGGTCCTTTTCTTTTAAATCAAAGACTGTTTTAACATTAGAGGGAGTGAGAGGCTTGGCCGGCATTGCTGCAAGGAGGGTAAGATCCCTGCACAGACTGAGTAGTGGAGGTTGGTTTGATCTTGCTGGGTACCCAGACTTTTTGCTAACTGCCTTGCTGGTCTTTTTTCGATGAAAGAGAGCGTTTCCCCCACTCTACAACCTCTCCTCTCTACTTCTCTTTGCTCCACATCCTCCTGCTGTGACCCCTGTGTGAAGGATGCGCTAACAGCTTGCCCAGCCAGATCAAACTAACGAGGAGTAGCTGTTACCGTTTTACTCAGAAAGATGCCATGCTAACTTCACAGGCTAAATGGTGCAATGCGTGCTTATGGGTATCGCTGTCGGCAGCCTGGTCCTCACCCACTGTGGACAACCTGAGTTGTACACCATGGATCCTGGCGCTATGCCTAAATATCTTCATTCTAAGTCCAGTCTAATGAAGTCAATAGAGTATTTAATGTTTACAGTCTAGTACGAAATCCAACTTACTTTGCCTTGGCTCCTAATTTGTCTTGTGGGATGATACTAAGGCTAGATACTGAAGCTATACTTTACTAGAGGAGCACCATGGCTAAGCTCAGCTGTGGTACAAGCGTGTGCAGCTCCGGTGACTCATGCTGATAATTACGGTGTACGTCACATCAGCAACTGCACCTCTGTGTGCCTCCGAGGAATGTCACCTTGCACGTGCCTCAGTAGTGGGCTTCACCCTGCTCCTCTGCAGAAACCATGATCAGGAGGGAGCTATTAAAGCTCACGAGGTTGGTCAGCAGGGAAGACCGAGAAAGCAAGGCCATGAGCTTTCCTCTGCCAGGCAGTACGATGTGAGACTTGTGTTCATCAACAATTTGAGCAGCTGGATTCCTGTGGTAGCTCTGAGTGTTGGAGCCTGCAAAATACTGCAGATGGGTAAGTCTGTCTTAGTTTACGCTCTCATTTCTTTCACTCATTGCCTAGACACAACTGTGAAGGAAATGATCCTTCCCTGAGGGATCCTTTGGTATGAACCAAAAGTTAAGATTGAGGACTAATCACCCCTTGGCAGAAAGGGACAGCCCTCTCTAAAGCTGATCTCCCTCCACTGACACTGTTAATTCAGTGCCTCGATTCCTCTCAGCTGCCCTTACTCTATGGCACTCAGGGTTATGGCTGGGACTCCATCATACTGAAATGTCCCCACACTTTGAGGAGTTTTATATTTAAAACTCGTCCCTTCTGTCTCAGTTTGGCACCCAGCGATGATAAATTTAGAGATGTTTCTGGGAAGGCAGCCAGTGCTGTTGAAACCCAAGAAAAATCAATCTTCAACAAAGAAATAAATTAAATTCTGTCACTGTCTATCAATATTTGCCTCTGACTCCACATAACAATTATATGAAAATGGGCCGTTTGCTTTAAATATGTAGAAGAAGGGAACTACACACAGATATGTTTTGGGAAAAAAGAGATCTTTTGCAGCACAGAGCTATTCCTAACATGCCATATGATATCCTCGTAATGGGCGCTGCAGGAACAAACACAAAGTCAGGAACAAACACAAAGAAATACGGTGCTGTCACCTTCAAAGTCTTCACACCTATAGAAATAATGCTCTCATTTTTTCAGGGCTGCATTTTATAAAAATTTCATATTGACTTTATAGCCTAGATAAAGTGAAAATATAGCACATGCCACTTAACTAGGACAGCCACACCAGTAGGGCATCTCCTAGTGAGTTGGCACAGCTGCACGCTAGTGAATAGCGTGGATTCGTGCTCCCTGAGAACAGACTCAGCCAGGTGTCCATGAGCAACTGCTAAACGTAAAGATACTACCTCTGGCTCAGGAAGTCCCTGAGCCGCAGATTGCTGGGGGCTGGGCCAGAATATATTCAATTCAGGGAGGTAAAACTACACATTGTCTTGTCCTCACGTGCTTTCGAGGAGATTCACTGTAAGATAGTAAAAGAGGCAGAGTACAAGGCTAGACAGAGCTTTAGTCTGACCCAGATGCCCACGCTCATGTTCCTCGTAGAGATACTGTGCTTGAAGAGGTGTTCACTCCTGTACCAGCCCCTTAAGCCATGGGGAAGCTAAGTTTTACAGACCCACCCAACTTCTGAGGGCTTCCCACTGGCTATATACATATTACCTCTACTACTGTTCATATTTGCATGTTTAAATTACATTTCCCCATTAAAATATATTGGAATTATTTCAAACCTTCCTTTCTATGCATTGTGGGATATATGTATCATCACTCATCTGATCTCCAGACTGAGAAAAATGTGTTGTTCCTTAGGAGAAGATTAGCAGATAGGTTCTCCTGTGTCTCCGGCCCAGATCTGTGACCACATCTATCCATTTTTCTGGTTTTTTTCTCTGCTTTTTCTGGGCCTTTTTCTCATTCTTGAGGGAAGAGGGGAGCGTATTGTCTTTTTTTTTTTTTTTTTTGGTGTTTCTTGAAAACTCTGTTGTCCTCTTGGCTTCCTGCTTCTCTTCCTTCTGGTGACGCTGTGCTCTTCAGCACTGCCTGTCCATAGAGATGACATAGCGTTGAGGGTCAATGGTGCCAGTGGATGGATGCTCATTGAGGCTTAACAGAAAAGGGTTGGGTCTGAAGCACAGATGTTATATGTGAGCTGTATATAAGGGCTGCTTCCACAGCACCTGTGTTGGAGCTACAACAGAACATGCAGAGGTAATGGGGAGCACAGATCCACTTGTTTGACCATGAACCCAGTTACTTATCCTACTGCCGTAACAAATACAAATGCTCCCCTGAGCTGTTATATGATTCACCATAACAACCAGATATATCTCTGATACAGTTCAATTACTAAACACTTCAGCTGTCAGGAAAGAGAGGGATGGAGAGGGAACTGGTAGAGGTCTTATATCTCGCACCTGTAACAGGTTCTGGCTTGTGTGAATTTCTTCTTCTTCACAGAACATCTGCCAAAACACAGCCTAAGGTAATCCTCATCCCCTTTCTGTATTCTGTAGCACCAATCCACATTTTCAATAAGATGGCTTTCTGCAACACCAGTCAGCGCTACATCCAAGGCTGCTCCCTGTTGCGTTATAGTCTGGGCAAGAGTGCAGAGCCGGGTATCTCTCTCCTGTTCCTCTCAGTCCCATGTTTATTTTATTATCACGGTTAATTGGGAAGTCTAGATATAAAAATAAATAATTTCTCACTGTCCAAAAATAGGTCAAGAAAACCACTAGGCGTGCATAAGAGAGAGCCAGCTTTAAAGCACTGACTAAAAGTGATGAGGCTCCCAATTCATGTGGTTGTAATTCTTGATGCAAGCAATGCTGACAGTAATTATAACTACAGTCCTTCAAACGCAGTCAGGTCTCCGGGTTAGCCTGCCAGCATGCTCAGACACTGGGCAGAATGTTTATTCAAATTTTACCATGAAAATTCGCAGTGTCCCCTGACATGCCCACGCTGCCCCTCCCGAGGTGAGCCCCCCCCGACGGGGGGACGCTGGCTCCTCGGTACTGCAGAGGGGAGTTGTGCCATTAAAAAAATGAATCCTAGGTGGTCTTGCTTAGGGGACACAAACTGGCTCAAATCATAATCCAGCTGGTTTCCTTTATTTGACTGTATGTGTTACCGCCTCCACCAGTAAGCTTTTTAGCTGTGTTATTCCAGTTTTCCTTCTGGAGCTGAATCCCTGCAGCACACCCCCTTAGCAAGCTGTACCCCTGCAGCCCCCCGACCTCCTGCTATGCTACCGAAGGCCGCTATTATCAACAGCCAACAATTAGCAAAAAGTTAACGATGCAATGGTCAAATGTGGTGGCCATTAGTATTTGTGTCAGATACAACAGGAGGCTGGGTGGTTTTGGCTGAAGGCTCCAGGCTCCATTGCAGTGTAAATAAAATGCATGGCTACTCATCCAAATGAAGATGAGTGCTAATCGCTAATAACCACATCTGAGCGTATTGAGCTTGGCGTGATCAGCCACCAGGAGGAGCCAGTGTAATTTATTTCCAGGCTAATTAAGGCATGAACTTTCAGGTCACATAATTAGTTTGAAGGGGTGGAGCAGGGGGAGATGCTGTCTGGCTTCTGCCTCCTTTTCACTTGGAGCACCTTTCAGATTTCAAGCACTCGCCAAGGGTTTCATGTTAGAGACCTGCCATTCTCTGAGGGCAACGCTTCCCAGTTTCCTAAATGAGGGTGCATCAGTTCTCGGGTACCGACTGTGGTCCGGGTGTTCAGAAATATTCGTCACACACAGTGATGATGATGCATAGCAAGTTCAGGAGCTAGCGTTGGATGACGAATCAAGGCCACCTAAACAAAGGTGTCTCAACCTTTTCCTTTTTGTACTCAAAGAAAAAATGCGTGCCTAAATCCAGGTCTTGGCTTAACGTCATTTCCTTCATACACTCCCAAAGTAAATGAATATAAAATTGTAGTGTATGAGAACAGGATACTGTTATTTTAAATAATTTGAGCATTCTAGAGATTATTCTTGTCATGTTGGGGGCTACCAGAAACCACCTGAGCAGCAGAATATGAACAGCAGGGTTTTACATATTTGCAGATTCAGTTAACACAGTATTTGAGGTCCAGCCATGCCTCTGCGCCTCCTTCAAACTTTTAGTTGAAGAGGGAAAAATGCGTAACGCTAATGAAGACAATTTCCCCGCTTAAGTTTTCTTGGCTGCGGGCGCAGCGTTACAGCAGGGACGGCTCTGGTTCCCCAGCAGTGCTTCTGGTGTTTGCTCTGAGCCCTGTGCTGATGCACTGCTCCTCTGTTAGCATACAGGGGACTTCCACCAAAGATCTCTTTTTTGGAGAAGAATCAGATTTTTACCAGTTTAGTTGTTTTCAGGTTTTGAACTCATGCAGGAAAAGAACCGCGAGTGAGAGCTCGGCCAGGCTGAATTGTACGCAGGCTGGTGGGGCGCCCACGGCTCTGGCCACACATGGCCTCCGGGCACTGAGGAGCGGCCAGAACTTCCCCATCCTCTTCCAGAGCCTTCAGCACTTTCTGAAACAACATGATTTAGGTATGTGCTTTAAGGAGTGAGAGGTTGCGTTTATTTTTAAATATTTTGCTCTAGGGAACTTTTTGGATATTTTCCTTTCTCAAAATGTGTTTTATGACACTGTGGAGTAGCTGGAATGATTGAAATGCTGAAGAACAAGGGAACGTATGACACCATGGGATTATTTTTAGATGCTGAGTTACATTAATTGTTTTAAAGACAAAGATGCCACTTGTGGTTTAAGGAGACCTAAACTTCAGACGGCTTGAGGCTGGAATATTGTATGGGAATGCTGCTGTTGGGAAGCTCTTCCATATATCTGCTATTAGCCACTGTCAGGAAGGATACCAAAAAAGCCATTGGTGTGTATTTATATACCTTTGTGTGTCAGGAATACCATCCTATAAGAACCTTCCTTTTCCCTGTGTTGTTGGATTGCCCTCTTGACTGACTAGACAGGCCAGTCCTCTAAAGCCTATTTTTATTGTGCTCCAATTCTCTTTAATGAGAGTTCTGCATTTAGAAATCACACAGGACCTATATTCAAAACTGAAGTGACCAGCCACAGATTCCAATCGAGCTGGCTCTTGAGAAGGTAGCCGGGAAGGAGGTGGAAATTAGACCTGAAGTGGTCATACCCTGGCTCACCATGGACGGTGGAGGGCTTGTGGAGCAGAGTCTCCTCTGACCACAGATCCATCTAAATCCAGCATTGACTGTTACACTGTTGACCTGGGTCTCGATTTGGGAGGAGGTGGAAAAAGAAGTTTTGTGATTAAACGCAAACAGAAGATGGATTTTGCAGAAGTTGCACATTTACATCCTTGGCCATGAAAAGCCAGTGTGGTGCCTCAGCCCCTGCAAGGAAGCAGGGCAGGCGGGGGGCAGCGGGGGCAGCCCCAGCCCTGGGCATCGGGCACCTCCCTGGGGAGGGGGCTGGCAGAGGCCAGGCCAGGACATCAGCCCTAACACCTGCAGGACCTCGCTGTTGCTGTGGCAGGGACACCACAACAGACTCAGGTGGCATCCGTCATCTTTTCATAGCTGCCAGGATTTTATTAATATAGTTGCTGCATCTCTTCTATTTCACAGTGGCAATTAACACGTGTATATATATGATTAGTTGTGTAAATGCAATATGATGCTTTCTGAATCACAGCTGAGGAGAGCTGAGGAGTTATCAATATCATATCCCTAAGAAATACTGCTCGGGGGATACGTATGTAGACAGCTGGGGTCATTCTGCGCAGTGCAAGGCTTATCCCAAAGCATCACCTTGCAGAGCACCCAAGAGGCAGAGAAACCTGGTCCCTGGAGCTGACCTCCACCGTGACGAGCGCTGCCCGCTGCATCTCTTTAAAGGGAAGAACAGGATTTCCTCAACTCTCAGCTGAGAGAAACCCCATCTGCCCTGTCCTAATCATGTTGTCTTAATCACATTGCCCTCTTCGCCTTCTCCAATGCAGCAGAGGTTTTAATGAGCTAAAGTGGAGTCAAGTGAATACTAAATGAAATGTTTAGCTTGCTTAGGTTTAAAATAGGTTAGTGCTTATTATGCAGGAGCATCATTAAATGAAACATAGTGTGGTTTTGGTCTATTGTGCTGAGTTGAAAAAGTAGGTCTGTCCCTCTGCAAACAGTATGTAAGTAACTCACAGGGTCACTTCCCAGTATTAAAGACACCCTTATGGTGCATCCAACAGTATGAGAGAGAAATCATCCTGGCTTTACAGTGAAGGGTAAAAGGGGTTTAGTAGATTGCATCATCTTTACAAGCACTGCATATGGCCCTGGTAGGAGTATCCCCAGAGGAGCAGGAGGACGTACTCTGAAGTATAAAGTGACACCGTTTGCTCCAATGCCATGAATACTCCTGTACGAGCGTGGCTGCATTGCACGTACTAGCAATTTAGGAAGTCCCTGTTGCAGGCCAGCTCTGACACATACTCCTTTGGGAATGCAGAGTGCTCCAGCGCAGCTGGATGCCAGTTTTGGATCTTCCTTGCAAACCCTCTGGGCGTGGTGGTGGCCCTGGGCCCTAAGCAGCCTATTGTGTGCAGCTGTAGGGGAGTCAATAGCTGGGGTTCACACGCTGTTCCAGCAGATGTTTCCATAAGCTGCTTCCTCCTATGTGAATGTATTGATGTCTAAGTCCTTGGCTGGGCTTGGCCATGCAAAGGTTCAGTAGGTTTCCAGCTATTGGCTTAGCTGTGCTTTACTAAGAGCAACTCTCTATTTCCTCTTAGACCACAACCTAAAAAGAAATGGGCCCTTATTTGGATAATGTTTTATTCGTTACCCAACAGGTTTTGGTGATGGAGTATGACAGTGGTCTGCCTGGAGCAGGGTCTTTGTGACCCCGGCACAGAGTGAGAACGTTCCCCACATTCAGAGGGGACACGGTGTGGGACCGGTGCATCTTTGCCCGAGACACCTGGTCCGTCGCGCCAGCTCCCTCAGACTTCTCATATTTACAGTTGTTGTTGCCATTTATCTAGGTTTGCAGGTGCTTACTGTCAAATGCTGAAGGCGAACAAGACGGATGGAAAAGAGTGGAGCAAATCGAAGATTTTTAGGAGCCAGTACAGAAGCCTGGTCTGCTTGGTCTCAATATCCACTGCCTTTGAGAAAGTGATACACAGCTTCGAGAACTGTGCTGCAGAAGTTCTGACATTCTTAAAAATAGAATAAAGATGATATAATAATTAAAATACAATCATTTTAAATTGTCCTTTTCAACAAATTAACATTCTTTTATGGCTGGAAGATAGTTATCTTAAGTAATTACCCTGTTATCCTAGTGACAGACTGATGGTGACCTTTATACTGCAAGCGAATTATGCAAATTGGTATTTTCATTAAACATTAAATAACTCCCTTGGGAGGAAAAAATGTTACTTACTGTTCATTGGTTATTAAAGTCTAACGATATGATTTACCACAACTTTGTTTTCCACCTCCAAGGGCTCCGGAGGAGAACAGATTAAAGCTTGGTTTGGAATTTGAGGCTTAGACGTGTGTAGACAGGTCAAATGAAGTAAAAAAAAAAAAAAGCAAAACAAATCCCAGTTATTTCATCCCATGTGCAAAGCGTTGTTCTCTCTGACAGAACATCGGTTTGTCAGTAAAAAGTCTCCAGGCCCACGCTTTCCAGTCCCCCGAGCACCTCAGAGCCGAGGCAGCCTTCCCATTAACTTAGCCTAATTCTCACCACCAGTCCTTACTTCATACCAACTTACCAGCGCGCCCCGAATTTTAAACCATGGCTAATTCTTCTGCTTTCAGCCGTTCACGTGGACCATGCGTGCTCTCAAAACCAGCCTTGTGCCACTCAGGCTGAATCAGGCTCAGAGGCAACAAAATGCTGCTAAGTAAAGCCTGCAGGAAAATTAAATTCACTTGATGGACAGATGCAATGGGAACACTGGAGAGCACGCTTCCAGCACAGTGGGAGTGAAGAAAGATTACTGAGTTATGTCAAAAGTCATTAGAAATAAGGCCAATAATACAGGCTTTAGGAATAAGAATTACTCTGTTTGTATTTAATGATTCCTGTCGTACAAAACGGCCCTCGGTAACAGCGCAAGCTATATAGAATATGAAGCAGGCTTTGTCAGTGGTAGACAGGCTTGGTCCTTAAGTCCTGCCACTCCTACAGATTTCTACAGTTTAAACGTCTTTTTGGAATCTTCTGCCATTGCATTAAAAGGGGTCTCAGAAGGAATGCGCTTCATTAAAGATATCCTGATATCGATACTGAGAAAAGCAAGAGTACTCAGGCTTCTGGAAAGCACCATGAACTACACACAACAAGGGAGCTACAACTGCATCCTGAAAGAGCTGACTTATTCCTCCCAGCACCAATCTTGGGATGTGTGGGACCATACTGCAGTGCTTCACATGAAAAAACAAAATATTGGCTCCATATTATTTGATGCTTTGTGCTGAAGATAAATAAGTAAATAGATTTCTCTGAAATGTTTCTGTTAATACAGTCATGGTCTCATCCAAAATGAGAGAATCTGAGTGCCTGTGTATATGTGCAATGTATATTAACACTGGAGAGTTAATTTCATTTGCTTTTCAAAATATTAAAGTATCAACAGCCTGAACAGCGGATGCCGATGCAACAGCTTTAGAAAGCATATTCAACTGTTGATCGCTTTTTATTTTGAAACAGCAAAGTTTCCTGGCCCATTAAACTACAGTTAATATGTCCTTTAAATAAATAAACACACATACACATTATTTTAATTACTTAACACCTCTCCAGTGGGCTGTAGGAAAATTCCACTTTTTCAAATTATGTGATAGTTACTAGAACCCACCATTAAAAAAGTTTATTTTAAATGTATCAGGCTGTTAGTACAGAGTTACTGTCGTGTGCAGCCCCTTGAGAAGACTGAGCTAAGCAGATGGGAGCTGCACCCTCGTCCACTGAATTGAAGGGAGAAACACCGAAGCCTTGGTCATCAAAAGCATATTTATGTTACAGTGGGATCCAGTCTCCTTAATTTAGGGAAGTTCTTGTAGACACTATACTTCTGCAAAATTGCTAGCCATCTAAATTAATCCAAATTATTACTTGTTTTCCTTTTAGAGCCAATGGAGAGAGATAATTGCCCAATGGTGATTAAGGAACTGTGTTAGAAGAGGAGAATTTGGTGTTCTGGTCTTTGCCCCCAAGGCAGGTCCCCCCCAGATCTCCCTCAGCCTGACAGAGTAGTCCAGACACAAGACTATTACAGAAAAGGTCACCATCACCTTGACATTCAAGTGCCTGTTTTGAAGACAAGAAGTAATGGAGAAGGCACCATTTTCATTGGGTAATCTGTTCTAATCTTATTTGCACGTGTTGTTAAAATAGTATTCATTGCTAATAAGGCTTTAACTCTTAGCTTTTCTTCCGTGTTATTCTTGTCTCTGCTAGATTAAACAGCTCTTAAGTTTCCAGTGTTTTGTTCCTCTGATAATGCTTACATATTGTAATCAAGTCATCTCTCAAAGTAGGGATAAACTAAACAGATCCCTGTAAATCTCAGTATACTGAAATAGCTTGTAAGGCAGGAACAAATGATGCACCAGAAACTCGTGTTTGTTTCACAAAGAAAAAAGACAAAATGTAAAACTGAGCTTTTCCCACATTTTCAGGTTTATTCAGAATTAAGAAAAGTTTTTTTGTATTATTATTATTACTACTGCCACTATTATTATTGTTGTTGTTGTTAAGCATATAGACTGGTAGTTTCTTGAGTGATCCTATCACCCAGAAGATATTCTAGAAAGTATTAGTCTGGAAATGCTAAAAAGTAGTCTTAAAAGACAAATACACATTTTCCAAATAAATGTTAGTTCATTATGTTTTCATGTAATGAAGTTGTACTTTAAAGAAATAAGATTGCTTTTTCCTAAATAACCTCATTTAACTTCTGCTTTCAAGCAAAGCTATATTAATCCTTTGTCATTATTATGTGTCCAAAATTCTTAATAGAGATGGAAGATTCCCATCACTGCTTGGCACTTTGTCACTATACAGAGTCGGTGTAAACTTAAACTCCAAAAAAACAGAAAATGAAAGGAGAATATTTGTACCAGGGCTACCATTGTTCCCACAGACAGGTAATATCTCTTTGTCCACTGATGCAGCATGAAACACGTGGAGGGGACCTGCCCAGTGGCCATTAGGCTCTGCTAACAGCGGCTGAGTTTCAGGTAGTTCGTTAGCAGGGGAAACGGGCTGGCCTGTGGAATTGGCCGCTGTACCTGCGATACTCCCTCCGTTTTCAGAGTGCGTGGTGCACATCTCTATCCTTCCATTTCATGTTGTGGGAGGCTCCCTTTGGAAGTTTTGCTCCAAGATCCGGGCAATCTATTGTTCAGATTCAAGAGAGAGAATTAATTTTAAGTAATTTTAACTTAAATTTCTACAGTTTAAACGTCTTTCTGGAAACTTCTGACATTGCATTAAAAGAAATCTAGGGAGGAATATATTTTATTAAAGATATCCCAACATCTGTACTGAGAAAAGCAAGGGTACTCAGGCTTCTGGGAAGCACCATGAATGACGCACAACAAGGGAGCTACAGCAATTGCACTTGAGTAACAATTGATTTAAGTAATTTTAACTTAAATCTACAGTGGGCCATGGTTTTACCTGGAAGTAATGTAAAGGACTAATTAGGCACAGCTAAAGTAAAAGCATTTGCCTTGTGTGCTAGCATCTCATGTATGATCCATGGTCTTCATCCACTCCATGAACGGAGGTGCTCCAGGCGGACAAAGGGAAGGAGCATCACGTGGTGAGACGAGGCTTGTGGTGGGCTCATGGCCAGAGCTTCCCTGCTGCCAGCCTGACACCGCCTTCCCACTCCTGTTTTCCACTCAGTCCTGTCCCCACCTCATGCTCCCCTTAAGTATGCCAATTCAACTGACATGGCTGGGTTTCCAAATACCACTTTTTTGTGAACCGCTTTCCATTTTTTAAAGGATAGGATTTCACGGGGTGTTACACCTAACAAACCCAGCAAGGTGGAGCAGGCCTGGAAGCAGGTTCCTCAGCCGGAGCTGGTGATCGTATGAGCAGCCGTACTAATATAACCTCGTAGCAAAGTGCCTAAGACCTGGCCGCATGCCTGGTAAAGGCTTAAGATTGCAGAGGAGAAACAAATAAATACAAAAATGAAACCAGGAAAAGGTCAGAAAGGCAGTATTCCTCAATGGCCTGGTGGTGGCCTGAATCCTTCAGATGCCAGCTACTGGAAGAGGTGCTGGCTAGTGTGAATCTCCTTTTTCTCCACAGTGGCTATTCCCTCTTTCTCACCAGCAGTGATAGCCTCCAGGAATCCAAATGTCCAGCCATGGAGTATCCGCTACACTCTGGAACAAGGCAGACATCCCAGCTCATGATGCCACCAACCCATTCCAGGACAGATGGACCACCTTACCATCCCTACAGCGCATACTGCTGTGCTTGGCCTTCTTACAGTTGCTTTTCAGCGTTTCAGGTCCTTTTGGTGTCTGTGCTAAAACATCAGTATGGAAGCGGGATACAGGCTGTGTCACTACGTGAACTGCCGCCGGGGGAACTGCTACAGAGTGGCTTTTCCTCATAAAACCAGTAGGCCCAGTACCTCCACCCAGCTCCAGTTTGGATGACGGTAAAAAGAACGAGGCAAATGCAAACAAAGTGTACAGGAGCTACCGTGAACATGACTCTGACCTGTGGCCCTGGTAAGGCAACTATATTTTTTGAACAAATGTAATCTGACAGCAAGGCTTTATCCCTGATCAACATTTGTGTAGTGGATCGCTTGTGTATTTTTTTGGCCTGGTGCTGGGATCCTGCAAGCTAGAAGTACCAACCACAGCCCTGCAGAGAACAATTATTTAAGGTGAACAAGCCACTGAGGACATCCTGAAACCTGTTCTGCTGAAGATGAAAAAGCAAAATCCCTTCTGCTCACCCCAGGAGATATCCAGGGCTTGATTCAATTGCCTAAACACAAGTGTGTCGTGCCATTGGAGACACCACCAGGCACCTGAGATATTCACATAGATATGACACAGATTGCTGAAGTGACATCTGAAGGGCAGGTCAGATACACTAGGTTATTCCAAAAGGTTCCGATTATATCCACCTGACTGATTGGTGAATTGTCAAACACCTAGTTTGCCTAGTCACTGGCCAGCTGCATCACTCTCCATGAATTGTGTTGACTGGGGGGCATGATTCAGTTGCCACCACATAAATACTTGAGACACTCTGGAATAGCTGCCTTGAGTTACTGATTCAGACAAGTCTAGGTCTTCTATAGACTCTAGAAATGTTGGCGGGAAGGACCTCCAGAGGTCATCTGGTCCAGCCTGAAAATCCCAAGCCACAATTCATAGCCACTGTCTCTTGCTATATTATCTGATGCTAGTGAAGCTAAGAGAGGAAGAGCAACAATTCTCCTACAACGGCACTTCTCCCTGGAGCAACGGCATAACAGCACAGCCTCTAGCAGACAGCCTGTGAAATACTACGTAACTCCCTTAGAACAGAGCACATGAACATTACACGCTGTCTGAACCTTTTTTGATGTGGTAAAACCAGATTTAGCTTAGGCATAGCAAATACAGCTATCTAAGCTACATTTAAACACTGCACCTACAGCAACCACAAACTTCACAAACTGCTGTCCTCCCTTCAGCTTTGCCAGAAAGATTAAGGATTTACTCTGTGATATTTTCTTCCCATACCTATCACTACCGCTTGGAGACCAATGACTTGAACCCCATACACTGCTGGAAATCCCCATGTTACCTCGGATAACAGTGGGTGCTGCAGAAGCCTAAGAACATAAAAATGGCCACACAGGTCAGGCCAAGATCCATCTGGTGCAGTATTTAATCTCTGGTATGTGGCCAAAAGTGGATGCCTAGGGAAAAAATTTGCAGAATGTATCAAAATAATAAATAGTGGTACCTTCTCAGAATAAATGCCCGGTCTTCCACCACTGGTGGCCCGGGAACTTCCTGAGCCACAGAAGATATTTTTGGGTGTAATACTAGCACATTACTCTTTATGGACAGTTTACACTTAAATCCATGCAAATCTAGATACCTCTGATCCAGGTCGGTTAGAGCTGAAAAGTGTGATCTTACAAGTCCATGCCCAACTACTCCAAGTAATCTCTTCATCATTCTAGACAAACATTGAACCAGGGAGCATACACAGATGTTACGGTTCAAAGCTCTAGGAAAAATGCAAGCAGTGGCACATTCTTTGAATCCTACCTCACATCTACTCAAAGTACATTCGCAGATATTGCGGCCAGAATAAATCCGTAGATCATCTAATCTGATTTCCACTCTAAAAAATAACTGTATCCAATAATTGTATCCGATTAGTGCATCTATTATTTGGAGTGTGGAGTCAGCTTGCAGATTAAAACCCTTTAACATAGGTTTTTACACCTGAGCTAACTATCTAAATTTGTACTGTAGTCATTGCCAACGCAGCTAGAACACTCCAAGAGTCTGGGAGTGCTCCTCAGCTCACCCTGATGTAAAGACCTGCATCTGTTGAGCTGAGCAGCTCTCCCAGCCCCACCGGTGAAACGGACAACGTTGCCATTACCAGGACTGAGAGCTCAGAAAGCTAGCCCACATTTGGGAGTCTTGACCTATAAGGTGAACCAGACTCCTTTTACTAATAAAAATCAGTTCCCAGAATGACATCTGAAACTGCCTGGAAGTTCATGTGGTTTTATGACTGGATATCACGTCAGCCTGAAATTTCAAACTCTGCAGTTACTAGCTTTTGAAAGACTGCTTTCCAAAAGGGTTAATGAGTCATATCACTAGCTGATAGAAATGCCAATCAACAGGGATCAGCTGTAGAATAATTAGATGCAGAATGTGAGCATTAGGTATGCACAGAAGTTACAAAACCTAAGAGGATAGGTAAAATTGCAGTTCCTAGGGAGCTGAATCTCAAGAAACCCTTGGTCAAATTACCCCAAATTTTGATCCCTTTCCGCTACTTTCTGCTACTTTCATGGCAGTTTTCAATATAATTCAAATTAGCTTATATATTTTTAAGTATTTAGACCTTTAAATAGGCAATCAACCTTATCATAACACACAATCACTCAGCTGAAAATTATTTGATGATTACATCTGGAAAATGCATGTATTTTAGTGGCTGATAACATCTGCAGTCACCTAGCAACATATTTGTGACAGCGACCTGGTAAATTGTTGAATGACATTTTTAACTGTTCAGCCTCTGGGTTGAGTAGGTTTTTCCCATTTCAGTCAGACCTGGTATTAGATTGCATGTATGGGGAAGAAAGGAATTAGGCATATAAATGCACGGGGAGTGAATATTACATTATTAGAAAAGGCACTGTGACTTTGGAAAAGTATGCCTCTGATTCCAAGGAAATGATGCTGAGAAGTTTTTCCCACCTTCCTTTTTTCTCATTCACAAAAATGATTACGGCCATGGATCTGCAATCACCTCACCATAGAACAGCTTTCATTTGCCTTGGTAGCTTAAACTATGTCAGGTATATTGATTATCTGACTTTCAGGCTATCAAGGACGCAATAGATCTATTAAAACATAGACTTTAGTTTTGCATGCATTTTTTGTGCCTTAGAGAACAGTATTTATTGCTTGTATTTCAGCTAAATAATATTAGCATAAAGCATATTAGCATGTAACATGATATATTAATAGATAACTATTAATATATATGGATACAATGTGTGGCTCTTTTTGCATGCCTTTATGCTGCATCATTTCAACCTTTTCATATTACATATAGAACAAATTAAATTATGTTCTAATCCTGGAAACAGGCATATGAAAAATTCACAAGTTATCCTACCTTCCGAGCCTTAACTATAGCAGGTTTGTGCCTTTCATCTGAAACACAGAGAAATGACCTTTCAGTTATACACAACATGATTTTCAGCTTTTTATGGCCTGTGAGTTTGCTTCTTGCTACAGTGAGCTCAGCAGCAGCAGAGATAAAACTTCCATAAGCACAATGTTTCTCTGACCTGCTGACAACATACAGCGTTTGACGCACAGTTTCAGTTCAGCTCATATGCAGATGTATCACTGAACACATATGTCCACCAGCTTGCTAGGTAGGGTGGGATTCAGCTCTTCCCAAACTAGACACCAATGCTGGTCAGCCAACTTGTGCTTTGTGGTCTACTGCCTGTATTGATTAAACTTCCATTGACTAGGGTGAGTTAAGACATCTGTGGGGTCTTTAGCAAAGGGGAAAGAATAATGAACGCTGAATCATGCATGAATAATGAAATCATATCCCTCCCCTGGTCTCTTTTAGGTTTTATACAACATAAAAAAGGCAAATGTCCCTTCCAGGTCAATGTCTTAGGGGATTGTTAAACCACAAGTTCTAAGTTGGCTGAATGCACATTTCAACCCACTGCAATTTGTGCATGAACGTTCACTCCTTGTTGGAAAAGGAAGTCACCCATGAAAAATTGTGAATGAACACAGAGACTGCAAGCTGAAAAACTACTCCCAAAATCTAGCTCACTGCGTAGTGGCAGTGAATGTAAAGCAGAGGTGGGTAGTTGAGATGTTCTAGAAACCCTTGTGAGACATTTGGATGGACCTTTCCAGAACATCTCAATGAGGATTTGGATTAAAAAAAAAAAAAAGTTTTCTTGTGAATGGCAGGTAACTCCATTGGCTAAAACTCTCCTCTCGCAATATAATTGATCCAATGCCTGTATTTTCCAGACTTAGAAAGACCAGGTTTAATTTTGGTTCAGTCTTGTATTGCATGTGAAAAGGTATAAACGGGGATGAATATACTGAATCTGTGCACAGGAGTCAGGGCCTTATTAAGGCATTACGTGGGCATTAGATGGGAGATCGCAGCACTCATTAATAAAAAGGCAGCACACAGTTTAGATATATCCCAATTAATTAGTGTTACTCTACATTTCATTTCATACCATCTCCTATAAACCCGCATTCATGAGTGGAAAGAGCTTGTCCTGAAAGTAGTCACTACTTAATACCCCTATCATTTCTCTTTACAATCACGCTGTTGCTGTAATGACCATAAAACTACCTGACAATGGTTAGGCAGCTGGTGCCATCTGATTGATGCTCATTACACTAATTATAAGTATCTCACCAGCGTCTTCTGCTTCCCTGCCATCAGCTGGGCAATGGTCTTCTTTTGTCTCTGGAAGTTCTTTGGGGAAGGAACTAACTTCTGGGAAAAATAGCCTGTCCTGCACAACAGGACCTTGACCTTTGACTGAAATCTCTGGACACTGCGGCTTATTGTCTAAGAACACAAACAGCCTGCACACACCTGGACAAAGCCTTCTGGTAAGAGAGAACGTAGAAAAGAGCTCCTTCCTATGTGTCTGAAACCATCCATGGTAAGAACAAACCATGAAGAATCTATGAACAGGCAGGACTTGCGCTGCTGCTGTTCATTGACGTTTTTGGCTGAATTTATCAAAAAGACAGGAAATCTTTACCCAATAAAGTTAAAATTCACCTAGAAGAGAGGCTTATTGCCCTTCTCCAAAATGAAGAAATCAGTAAGTAGGATATTCCTGACAAATCCTCCTCAATTTTGGTGTTTCCTATCCACATACCTTGACCTTTCTAGCAACCACCTCTCCCACTTCATTCCTCCCTGCCCCGCCCCATACATTCCCTCCTCCAGCATCGCTTATATACTTTCAGGTGTGTATGTGTATATAAGCAATGGCAGCTTTTGCCCATCCACTTGCTGAAACCTCTGTGAGGACTCCTCGGGATTCTCTTCCGACCAGCACAAAACAAGGGCTTCCAGCATCCCACCCCCCGCGGCAGCAGGCCTGGGCGGCAGCTCTTCAGGAGAGTCATATCCCAGTATGATTCATAAAAGGATGTTTTGATGTGCTGCCATAACGTCAGCGAGCCACGAGCGACGGAGCTGCCTCTGCGCTCAGAGCAGGCAGCCGCACGCGGGCTTGCCCATGCGCTGCGCAGCAGGAGCACAACCTGGCTGCACGTCAAAAGCTTTGCAGAAGTGACAGGTGACATCCCGCAGGGTCATGACTCCGAAAGGACACGGTACCAAACACCACCACAGTTATTAGGCACTAATACTCCCTGTAGCACTAGTAGTACTACCTGTAATACCAGTCATATGTCCTACTCCGGCAGTGCTGAGTGTGGCCCTGCTCTGAGCCACCTCGATGGCATGGTTCCTCCCTCCTGCGCTCTTCTGTGGGGACATGCAAACTGTCTTTCCCTCCAACCCTTCCTGCTTTCTTACCAGCAGCATTCCTCCCTTTCTTTAATACACAGGAGGAATCAGAGGAGCCCAAAATGGTCCTGGGTCAGGATAACTGATGGATTCAAGTCCGCACACAAGGAAGTGGAGAGGGTCGGAAGGCGAGCGGTTCCTCCTGTCCTCCATGACATCCTGTGCTATGGCTTCCCATGATGAAGTCTCCAAGGAGTAGATTGTGTGTCCCAGCAAGATGAGATTACCTGATGAATGGAGGGTTTGGTGAGGAAGGAGAGCTTTCCATCTGTGCCCCCGGCCCCAAAGGCTTACTAGCATTTAGCACTATTAGCATCCCTATAATTAAAGATGCATGGCCATAGAGCTGCAACAGCAGCAGCAACCGTGTGGTGCTACCAAGTTCAACCGAAAAGCAGGATGAGCACAGGCACAGTGACAATGCAACAATGCCCCAGCTCTTCAGAGCATGAACGGAGCTAGTGCATGACTGCACAAAATTCGTGTGCTCCAAGTCCTCTCCTGCTTCAGTTCTGCAGAGGATTTTATACATCTGTCTAGGTGAGCTGGAGCAAAACCTGAGCCAACAAACCACGGAACTGAACATTCCCAAACTCTGAGAGGTCCAGGTGAATTTGCCCAGCCCAGAAATCCCAAATCCCATCTTTTGTGAATTTTGGATCTGGAGATCAAGTCAAAGCTGTACTTCATGGCTTGGTCCCATCTTTAATATACAGAGGAAAAAATATGTCAGCCCTTAAAGCAATTCTTTTTTGTCTGGCATGACTGCCTGTCTGATTTCAGGACTTCAGTGATGACTAAAGACATGGTTGTTACTGACTTGACCTCTCCCAGCGGAGGCATCTTCTTACCTACGTGTTTCTTTGGGAGGCAATTATTTTCTTCCTGCTTCTGAGGTTTGCAATTTTGGAGCTAGTGCTTTCTTTCAAGCTCCCACAACCCTC
Source organism: Fulmarus glacialis (assembly GCF_000690835.1). Lineage (NCBI taxonomy): Eukaryota > Metazoa > Chordata > Aves > Procellariiformes > Procellariidae > Fulmarus > Fulmarus glacialis. The sequence continues at coordinate 12,562 of NW_009196399.1, read as the reverse complement.
TCAGGAACCTCCCCAGGTAAAAGCAAATGTTATCTCAAAGGGGTACTGAGGCTTTTATTACATCCTGACTTCACTTCTGTAATTCGTTATTTGCTGATCTGCCTGCCATTTCCCTGAGGCATTTGCAGCTCGCGTTGAACTTCACTGTTGAAACCTGGATTTCTGAGCATTTGGCTTCTTTCCTGAGAGAACTTCCCTGATTTCATCCTGGTAAAGTGGTAGTACACGACTGGTATGTTGGACAATTTCTGCTTCAGTTGTCTCCAAAGGCACAGATATATATAACAGACTGTGAAAGACATAAATGCTAAGTCCATTGTATGGATTTTCTAGCAATAGCTGGAAAATCTAAGAAGCTTCATTTGGGGAGACAATAATTGCGTAAGGGTAGTTTTGTTGCACATTGAGATTTGCTACAAGCTAATGAGCAAACTTTAGAAATCCCTTTAAAAGACTGTAGGTTTCAGTGTAAGCTACATGCATAAGGTCAAAGCCTGCCCCCAGTTCCACCTCCTTTGTGCAGTTCCTCCTGCTCTCAAACTGCAAAGGGAAAAGAGCACTTATTTTGTCTAGGGGAATAGTCAGGGGAACAGTCACAAAACCGGTGTTGCCTCAGCCCCTCAGCCACACTGAGAAGGTGGGTGCATTTGGTGGTGACCCTTAGCTGGGAGATGCTCCCAGTCGGTGACCAAGGCTGTTCTGAAACTTCCTCTACTCTGCTCCTAAAGGTGAACGGTGATGGGAAATCAGCTGTGCCCTACTTTTTGAGCATGCTGAATTCACTTCAGCAGTGCTTATGGATGATTTAGCTTCTGGAGGGCATTCAAACAGTCCAGATATGTCTGCTCTCGCACGTCTCCACCTGAGAAGCAGAGTAACTCCGGTGGCATGGAGCCAGACCCACACTACTCCTGTTAAACGACTTGGGGCACGTGAGCTCGCCCACTGCGACCCAGCAGAGTGTCCCCAGCCTGTGGCACTGGCGCTGGGCACACATTCCAGAGTGCTGAGCGTGTTCTGAAAACCTAGACGGAGGCAGTGGAAGGGAGCGGGAAATCCCAGGATGCCATTCCTTAAGCAGGCATATCCACACCACTCTTCAAAGAGGCCTGAAGGGTTTCTAGCCGCTGCCCAGAAATGGGGCCCAGGGTAGTCAGACCTGCCATCTGCTCCAACTTGCTAGAATGCTAAATATGAGCATTTGGAAACCACAACAGTTTGCTTCTAACTCTACCAGGCATCTGCTTCCCAAGCACAGATCAAAAACACCCAGGCCATTGATTGTGCCTCCCCAGTGCAAACCCATCCTGCACTTTCTTCATGCTTGGTTGTGTCTTCGTGCATGCGGACGCCCACACCCTCCCTCGGGACTGCACAAACATCTACCTCTGCCTGGTTTGTTTTGCCTCCACCTCTTGATAAATCTTGCCTGCCTCTCCCTTTCCTCGCAGAATCCCAGACATCTGATTTTGTTCCTCCTGTCTGGTCCTTGTTGCCAGCACTGCTGAGTTCTGCCTTTTCCATACTTCCTCCACAAATACAGGGGCAGCCTGTCCATGGAGACTGCACGGAGCCCATCTCCAGATCACAGACCTAAAGGCACAAGCAGGGGCATCTCTTCTGTTGCTCCCTAAGAAAAGTGAGGACCACAGCATGCCACAAGCATCTACCCTGGCATGCCCCGACAGCCAAGTGGAGAAACTATGCGAGATGATCATTCTGCACTGGGGGCTTGGCAGGATTCCTTAGCTGTATTTCCAGATTTTGTAACATTTGGATGGCTTACTGAAGACAGTGAAAGTCTGATTTCAAAAGCTGGCTGGATTCCACAGGAAAACACTTTTAAAATTAGCTCTTTTTAACCACGCTTTCACATTTCAATGGCTGCTGTATCAGTAGCAGCTGGGCTTAGCACCTAACTCATGACTTGGTTTGAATAAACCGAATGCTTACTGATTGGTCCACTTTCAGTATTCACATGGAAGCAAAATACAACAATGAATATACAAAGGTTTTGGGCCTTTGCCTTGACGACAGCAATGAGAGAATCCATTTTTATTAATATTTTCAATTTTTAGCACTTAGGCATAACATTTAAAAAATATGTAGGTCAGATCTGGGTCTCACTTAAAATCAGGAACAGCTTTTCTATTAGTTTTGATTAAATTAAAGTTTGATGCATTATCACTGGTGTATCAGCATCTTCCAATTGGTATCCAGCATTAGCATTGCTAATAATTTTATGGTGAATGTTATGATCTATAAAAGGTCCTTTACATTCAACTTACTACCAGAATATCACATTTTAAAATGTTTCTAGCTGATACGTGTACAGATAAGATCTCAAAAGTGTGAACCCTCAGTATTTTAATGCAGAATATAAATAACAAACTGAAGGTAATACTTTCATATTTCACTCCTTAACCCAGTTTTGGGGTTCCATGCATAATTTTTTAAAGCCCGTATTTGGCAGAACAGCTGGTCTTTGTTGTGAACAATTGGAATAATTATTCCAACACCAGGAAGTCATTGTTCACTAGCTCAGACTTCTTCAGTTGATTTTTCATTTTTATTTCACAGATCCGTGATATAAACAGCCTTGATAACATATCAGTAGTATCCTAAATTTTAGGCAGGTCTGCCATTCTCCCCCCAAACCAGGCAATTCAAGAAGTCTGACAAACTTGCCCCCCGGCTTCTCTTTTCCTTTTGCTGCTAAAGGCCACTTGCACAGCAGATGTCTGCATTGGTACCTACAGCACCAGGTCATCCTTGTGTGCTCTGAGCCAGGCAAGACCCTGGAGGGGTCTGACCCAGGCACATATATCATGGGGCAGATTACTAATCCCAACTACTAACAAAGAGAGAAGAAAGCAAACAAGAAATGGAGCCTGGGAAGGAAGCCCCTTTGTAATGCTGCAGTTTTTACACCTATTTATGTACCATCTGTTGGTCAGGGTTGTGCCTACAAGTACAGACTAGCATTTAATTTGAATGGGCCTGGAAAAGCAGAGCAGTGGGATAGTAAAGCAGCGGTGGAGAACACAGGCATCATTTTTTGCAGTGTGATGCAACAGTGACTTGATATCTTACTGCATTTATTCATTCATTCATTCATTCGTTGTAAGGGGAATTTTTCAGCCGTCTTTTTCTTCCTGTCTGCAGTGTGAACTACAGCATCATTCCGCAGCCATCTAACGAAAGCTATGCAGATCTCACCATGGATACCCATTAAATACAGAAGTCACAGGACAGTTGCTATTTGTGTGCCTGAATGGAAGTCTATTGTGGTTTTTTTTTGCTCCAGTGAAGCAGAACAAACCCTTCTTTTTCTCTGTTTATATGAGGTGAAAAAACATACTGGTACTGACTTTCAGATAAAACCTCTTAGTAGTAGTCAGTTCCTGCTCACTTTGAGAACATCTGGGAATACAGAGACAGTCAGTCCATCTGTCCTGCTCCTACACTTAGGCAACATACCTGTGATGCTAAATACCCTTCTCATTTCTTTTGTCTGATTACACCTCATGCTGTACTCCCTTGTGGTCAAGGATTGTTTCTTTTCTCCTTTTGCCTATATCTAGAAAAAACAGCAACTTTCAGGCACTACCCAAATACCAATTTTTGATATTTTATATATATGGAATGGAAATGAAAATTTTTTTAGTTGAGGTATTGAATCAAACCTCAGAAGGTCTCAGCCTTGTCTTAGAGGGTCTGTGTCATCTTTGGTGCATAACCTCTCTCTGCACTTTGGCTTTCTATCTGTATTTTTAATTTGTTTTGCCACAGTGTCCTTGTCAGAGGCTAGGTGCTCCTTGTGTTTGTGTTGTATAAACATATAAGCAAAAGATAGTTCTTGCTGCAGTAAGTTCACATACTCAGGAGGAAACACTTTCTGAGAAAAAAAGTAAAATTAAGGAGAAGGAAAGGAAAAAAAATACGGAGATGCATAATGTATTTCCAGTAACATCTGAGAAGATGTATTCTCTGTACAGCCTTCTGCACAAGTCAGTGCACAATGCAAGGCCAGTGGTTCTCCACATGAGCTAATTCTGCCCTGCCTCTCAGCATGACTGGTTAGCCTCCCTGGTATTACACTAGCATCACCAGACTGCTCCTGGTGCTGAGACAGCTCAGGTGTCTCTACACAATGTGCACTGGCTTTATTCATCTGTTCAGAGGGGGCACGCTTACTCAGAGCAGATCTGAAGCCTACATTCTCACATGCAACTGCAGGTCATTTTAAGACCTCTGATTTTTTAAAAGGAGGTTAAAGCACTTTCACAATGTTAGCATCAATCAATTTTTTATATATTACCTTAAAGGACACTATGATAAGTCTTGTCTTGGGGCACATCTTAAAGGACACTAAGATTCACCTTACAGATTAAGACGCCTGGTAAGTATCCACATGTGAACTGGATGTCCAAGCTTTCGTTACAGTCAGTGAAGTCCAGAGATCTGCCCACCTCACTCTAAAGTAGACCTGTCGACACACAAACCAGCTGGCAAAGCTTAGATGTCTAGTGCCAGCTTCGTCTGTGGTATCCAAGACATTTACAGAGAATTGCCAAATATTAAACTTGATCTTTCTCCTTCCGAAGTGACAGTTGGAAGCTGGGGCCTATTGCAGGGCATCTCTAATGGCACTAGACAAATATATGTAGGCAACTGAATCAGTCAGCTGGATAGCTCTCCCGGTTTCACTGCCTATGATGGGAGTTTGGTATATCTCACGCATAGACATAGACATGAGATAAATGCCACCCTGAATGTCACATAAGAAGAGGACTGTCTGACAATTTTTTTTCTTCCCAAAGGGAAGTTTGGCTCCAAGTTCCAAATCAGCTTCTCCCCAGAGCATCTCTCCTCCCAGAGGACATCATGGGTCTCACCCAACTCTTCATGACTTACCATAGCTCCAAGCAATATCCAGCCTGCCTTTAGCCGATGCGCTGACATGGTTTTGTATACTGTTAGAATTAATTTAACTATAATGTAAGCCGCTGGAAAGGAACAGTGTTTATCCAGGACTCAGCACCTCTCAGGCTTTCTCATTATTTACATAGTGTTTATATTGCTCAGTGGTGCCAATCAGGGTAAATATTTATTGCTGCAGGGTGTTTACTGCTCCATATCTGAATATAGCTTCTGCCCTGAAGAGCTTACAATTTAATTATAAAACAAGATGCCAGGAGTTTAAAAGAAGAGAGAAAGTTGATGAGCAAAAGAGGTAACAGTACTAGTCACAAAGTCGGGAGAAGCAAAATAATTTTTATCCCACGCTTTGTTTATTTTTAAAAATTATATGCTTTTCAATTTAAAAAAAAAAACCCTGCATGCTTCATTTCTCTTTTTCCCCTTCCTGATTCTCAATGCAATTTGTATTTCTCAGTAGAAAGACTGCACTTCAAATAATTTTAACTTTCCATTTAATCCTATTTAAGATTCTTTTTCATGTTTATAACTTCCATCTACTTACATACCAGTGGTTCAGGCCTGTCTCTCACAAGCTTGGGGCTAGATTATCAGCAGGGACATACAAGGCCTTTCTTTCCCTGGTGGTCTATGAAGCGAGGCAGTTCACATTCATCCATTTTGCCTCAGTTCCTCTCAGTTTATTTGCCTGCCTGTGTATCAATGTGTAGGTTTCCTACTGGCCTCTCAGCAAGACCTCCTCTGGATTTCCTGGGACTATCAGTCCTGCTGTGCCATCTTGGGACATCACCCATCATTATCCCACACATTCCTCCCCACTGAGTTCCAGCTCACCTCTGTCTGCCAGCCAACTCACTTCATAGGATCCAAGGACACACTTCCTCAGACACAAGATCACTTTTACCATTAATTTAAAAAGATAATTTGCGTTATCTCTGCAAGATACCCCCCCACTTACTACTCAATTTGATGAAAATCAGAAACATATGACTACAAATATTATCCATATTACAGCAGACACGAACATGTGCTACTACTGTGCAACATACAGAAGAGGTGTTAGAAGTGCAAAAGGCATTAAAGGCAGCATTAAGCTTTTTTAAAAATCACTGTGTATTGAAAATCAGGGTTTAGATGTACACTACATGCCTGGCAGAATATTTTCTGACGCATGTATTTGTCCAGTAAACACTGAACCACTCGCACATTTCACAGAAGCTACCAGATACTCTCCCAGCCCCACAGACCTAACGCAGAACTGACCAAGCCGTATTGAGGAAAGAAAAAACAGTATAAAGATGTGTTTTTCACTACTGGGTAGCTCTTATGGTGATTTTATCCATCTATAGTAATATCAAAAGGATGAATGATACTAAGTTTGTGTCCAAAGTCAGTGTTAGCTGACCATGGCAGTAACAACAATCATGGCTGCCTGCCACCAGGAGAGAAAAGCTATGTTATTTCCCTGACGCACTGAATTTTCCAGTGTTGCATTTAGCTTAGTAAACAGCCAGCTGGAGCTTGCTATTCATGCTTCCTATAGTACAAACTTGTTTTGCTTTTGCTTTTGAAACAGATTTCTATTTCCACTCTTGCACTGAAGGGGAAGTCAGCATTGAGATTGCACAAAAACTCCGCATAAATAACACTGTCTTTATGTGTACCTTGAGGTGCACAGTGATTTCCACACTGACCTAAATATAGGCAGTTTAGATGTGTAACACGTGTCAGTAGGTGACAATGAGACTTCTGTAGCAGTCACCATTCGTGGGGGTTTCCTCCACTCCTTTTACAGGTCATTCCACTCCCAAAGTCTGGCACACATGACCCACTCAGGGGTGGCCATAGCTCTCTGCCTGGTACACCCAGATAGTTGTACTTTCATGTCAGTGTATCTTTTCTGATTTATTGTAGTTCAATTTTGGTTTATCTTGATGCACTGGACTGAAAACTAGTGATACAGAAACTCATTCTCTTATAAGCAGATCAGACATCCATGTTTCATGGGCAGCAATGACTGTTAGGGCAGTGTGGGCATCAGTGTAGCTTCAGCTCCAGAGTTAATCCATCGCCACCATGTGCTTGGCCCTGCTCAACCTGTGGATGATTTAAAAACATGCATTTCTCAGCCTGGGTGATTCCATTAACCGCACAGGAGCTACAAATACTAATCAAACAGCGAACACTCCTTTCCGCCTCCTTGGAGCCATGTACTCTGATAAAGCATGACAGAGACTTAGCAGGGAGAAGTAAGGCATGGATTAAAGATATGACTGAAAAAACCCCACAAGATCCTAGGAAGGGCGAAACTTCTAGACTGGAAGAAAGATAGCAAGTTTTCAAGTAAACCAGCTGCCATTAAATGTTGCCATCACAATTTGGAAGAGGAGAAAGTTGGTGCTGATGCGGCATTCACAGCTGAGTCAAGGAAGCACTAGGAAGACAGGAGGAATAAGCTCTAACCCCCTGCCTCCTTAGAGATAGTTGCTTTAGCAAGAGCTCTCTTCAAAATTCTTGAAGCAGCCAGCAGCCTGAGCAGAAGACTCTGTTGTAGGTGAGGGAACAGATCAATCGGAATTTTTAATGAGAGAACAACAGCAACTTATATAGGAAAACGCTTCCTCTGAAAAATGCCCTGAGGATCAAGGCCCTCTGGTTAGAAACATGTTTGAGATGCCAAGACCACTACCTGAAGCTTAAACTGAGAAGAAAGCATTGTGACTTCTCAAATAAGATTTAACTGCATACCTTTCTGAGCATTAGAAAACACCAGGTGTGGAAACCTTCCCTCTTGAAATTAACTGGAATCTTTCTGCCGGCTGAAACCCAGAAATGAATCCCCATGTCATGTAAAAGGGCTCTGCAACAGAGAAAAGGAGTCTTAAGGCTGCATTGAATAGATCATCTCAACAATTTCTAGGATTCAGCAGCATGAAGTGATTTTTTTACAGGCCTCCGGAGAGTAACCGTCTTCTCTGACTGAGGGGGAAGAGGTGTAAAGAACAATTAGACATGACTTTACAGAATATCAACAGCTAATGGTCTTTTCTTGTGGAATCATTGTTTCTTTCTCTGAGGGCCTGCCTGCTTTTGCAGAGCACAAGAGACACGTCAAAGAACCGAATTAAAGTGTGTGTATGTTATACTGTATTTGTAAATTATGGGCATAAAATATCTGAAGACAGGGCAGCAGAGGCTTCTTTAACATAGATAAACCCTAAGTAACTATGATGTATGGCAATTTAGAAATATTTACAAGCAAAGCTAGCCAAGTGCAGGACACAAAGCCACTGACCACAGCTCTGCCCCTCCACCCCAGGTGACAAGGGTAGGGATCCTCTTAAAAAGGAGCTCAGAGACAACCAGCTCTGCTCTGTCCCTTTTCCCCCCTCTTTCCTTAGAATTATAGGGAATTTGGAGTTGATTTATCAGAGAGCAGGCAGAGGCTAGTGAGCATCTCTGGACCAAAAAAAATCTATCTTGAAGTATATGTGCAACTGCAGGTAAAATTTACAGTAAAATTAATTTAATTAATTAATTAAAACTATTCAAGAATGATCTGTAGATTTTCAGGACTTGATGTTACCAATTCCCATTGACTACAGTCCCTGCTTTCATGTGATTCATATTTGTGATGCATAAGCTGCCACTATCTATTTTTATTTATATAGCAGAGTAGAGGTGATCTACAACAGAATTAGCTTTTAGACATTTCAGCATGTGAAGAATGACACTTTTTTTTGACTTATCTAATAATCACGTTGAGCCCTGCAGCTTCAGGAGCAGTAAGCCTATAATTCAAAAGGCTATGTCAAAAGAAGGAAAGCAAAGGCCTCCAGTCCTGACTGATGAATACAACAACTGGGGGTTTCCTGCCACCTTTACTGCTATCCTCCCTAATCACCTCTTCTAGCAAAAATACTTTTCACATCACTAAGAAAGATGTAACTTCATAATCCAGTCATAAGGTGTAAAACTCTCAAAAGAATCCCTTTTGTTGCATATGTTTAACAATAAGCAGTAGGGTGGATCAGTTCTTGAAGCTATGAAAAAACCATCAAGGCCAGGAATAATCAACTTAGGGGACGCTGAAATCAAGTGTCAGGCACTGTACATCCAGTACTTTGAAAAAGGATACATGATCTCCTTGTTCGGCCTGAGCAGTTTTGGTGCATCTGAAGAAGAGTGTAGCACAATTGCCTGGAGCCAATTTTGCAATTCCACTGCTCTTGGCGTAGTCTGGGCAGTCCCTTCCCAACTACACCAGCTGCCGGTGGTCTTCAAGACTATGATAGCAGCTGGGAATCAATAGCACTGAAAGGGTGTTTTGGATACACTCCTTTCTATCCTGAGCTGCAATGACCATAAAAAGCAGTAGTGTCAGAGAGATTACTGCAACCCACTATGCTCTTAGGAACTCCTGATAAAAAGGACTGTCCAGCACGCTGACGTTAAAGCATCTCTCAGACCCTACAACCAGCCCACGGTATTTCAAAGTATTTTTTAAACTATTAATAATAGTCACTGGTTTATGGCATTTGAAACACTAAACCATGTCTGAATTTCTTGCATATTTACCACAGTTTCCATCAAGTGCTCTTTATTATAAATCTGAAACTTTTAGCCACTTCACTATAGATAACCTGTCTTGCATCCAATACACATATGAAATGCAGTCTGCAGCAGTTTTCTTCTCTGGTGTTAGGGTAAATTTACACCCTCAGAATCCCGCTGTTGTAGGTATTTGATAGGGAAGGGGAGGAAGGAGAGCCCCGAAGCTGCCCAGTTGAAGCAACATCACTCGGACCATGCAGGCTACACAAGAAATCCTGACTCTGAAGGGCGAAAGACAATGTACCTCTTCACTTCCTCTGTCAGTAGAGTCTTGCCTGTCTGCTAATGAACCAGACTGCACTGGCACCATGCTGCAAGTATGACCTCTTAGAAATATCAAAGTCCCACCCTTACAGTTCTATTACAAAAATCAAATGCGCCCAGCTTCATAATCCATCCACAGCCCAATTTGATGGGAAAAAAAATCTCCTTCTGCCCTATACTAATTCAGATACTTGTGAGTATATACAGGTATGAGTAGGATGCAACCCAGCACAGATTTAACAACACACCAATCATCTGAAAACATCCACTTCTGTAAAAGACAAGGTGAGGACTCCAATTTCCCTGTCCTTCGACACTGTACAGTCATTTATACAATAAAAATGGAACATCTCTATAACAATTAGCTCTAGAGTTTCCAAGTTCAAATGAACATTCAAGAAAAGTGAGCACAGAATTTGCTAACTCTTCATTACTAAGTTTTACCATTTTCAGATGTGTTTCTTTATCCATTGAGGAATACACGCCCATGAATAAGAGCTAAAGGATCTTCATTATCGCTATAATTAAACAGATACACTTCTAATAAATTGTCTTTTAAAAACTCTTCTGCATTTCTGTGTCACAGACAGATATTTGATGCAGAGTCAAAGCAGAAAACCACATTTCTCCAAGTAAATTGAAAATTTAGGAGAGCTCTGTGATTTAAATTGTGTTCTATGTTAGTAACATACACCTTAATATTTAGTGATATGACTAATGCCAGATTTAGGGAAATGTTACTTTAGAACCACATTTTTTGTAATTAATGTTTCATTTGGCCTGAATAAACTTCAAAAAAGAGACACTTCCTGAGTTCTACATTTGGTCTTTTTGTACATAATACTCTGTTATGATGGATGGGTCATATTAAAAAGTCTGTCTGATGCTAAATTGACTAATGGCCAAACAAAATGTTAATTTCTGTCAAGGTGTACATTTTTCCTGAATAACTAGAAACAAAGGTGCCACAAATATGTTTCTATAGAGGGTATTTGCTTATTTTTCAAGTGTTCAGTATTTAAGTTCAACTTTTAATATTTCAACTTTTTATCCCAGCTCACTCTATGCCTTATACAATATATGCCTTGTATAACTAGAAACATTTGATATCCATAGCTTTGCAAAACATTCATCTGGTGACCTGAAATTTTTCATGCAATTTTCTTCACAGATCCCCAACATAATTGAGAAGGAGAGAATCAAAATTGCACCCAAAAGCAAAAAAAAAAATAGAAACAGAAAATCTTTTTATAATCTATGAGAACAAGAGCAGGAAATACAATTAAAGATGCTCATGTTTGAAATAAGAAGGTTGGAGAATAAAAATATATGCATATATGGTCCCCACTGAATCTTAGTAAAGGGCTCAAGAGGACATAAATACAAAATTATAATCATTTTTCAGAGCAGACAAAACTTTTGCACAGGACCAGTTACAAGACTGAGCTTAAACATCTTCATGCCTTAGTTTGCCACTTGTTGACTGAGGATAAATACACTCATACTTTACACAGTGGTTACAATGATATTTAAAGAGTGTTGTGAAGTGCTCAGAAACAATAGTGGTAGAATAACAAAAATAAGTACAAAGGCAGAAAATTGCTAACATGCTTACTGCTAAGAAAATTTGAGTTGATTTCAGATCCCTTCAGAAAATTCTTACTCAGCCACAGAATTTATAAATGATACGATTTCTCATTAAGGTTTAATTAGCTTTTAAAAATGGGTTCAAGCTAAAGAAACAAATATTGTCACAGATGAACAACAACTAAATTCAAGACAGTATGTTGCTCAAACCTGGAACGTGAGAGATCTGGTTTCCAGTCCTGGCTCTGCTACAGACCCGCTATATATAGATGGAGTAAGTCCTGTATACTAGTCAGTCTGATGATAGTGTAAACTCCATGAAATAGGATGGTAATTTTCAGACTTGTGACTATGCCCAATTAACATTAATTATTACTGTTAAACCATCTCTTGAAAGTTTGTCATCAGCTGCTGTTAACAATGGTTTTAACATTTATGGTACCATCTACAGCTTAGACTTTTTTACACTGCGTTAATGAAAACCAAGGTTTGAGGATGGCTGGCACTACACCACAACTTTATTTTAAAATGGTCTCTATGTCTTAAAGAAAGATGACTAATCTGCTGAAGGGACAAAGCTAGAGGGAAAAATCTGCTAAATGTGGTTTTGTTTGAACTAGTTCTAGGGCAGCACTTTACAATGTTTGTTACCAAACATAGCAGCTGATCCAAGAAAGTCAGAAAGTGCACATGTTCATGTTGTCAATCACATGTGTAGGTACTCACCGCTGCTACCTGTGCGCTGCTATCGTTGCAGTCAAACTGAATTTTGGCACTGGATATAATTAAGAAATTGTCCCATGATAGCCTTGCTATCACCATAGTGATGCTATAAATGATTCTTCAACTAGAAAAGAAACAGATCCAAATTATCACATCTGTTTTTATCAGGACTGAATACTCTGTATTTACACATCTGCACTTAGTGGAGAAAATGAAGGTTATGCCATTAAAAATCAAATAAGAATAAAAGCTATATTGGAACATATCTCTGGCTACCTCATCGGAATCTGGATCATTCGTACTGTTAGAGATGCATGAGTAACAGGGATCATAGATCTATGTGAGCAATAATGGACTTTTATAAGTTTACTTGGTAATTAATTTTCATTTAGCTACAAAGGAAGCCTGATTGAGTGCTCCCTCAGTAAGTTTG
>NW_009196398.1:336-1208 GCF_000690835.1 Fulmarus glacialis | reverse complement strand
GAGCCCACGGGTGATGCACAGGCAGTGCATCCTGCATCACATCCCTCATCGCATCCCACATCACTCGCAGGGCAGCAAGTGATGGTGACAAACGCGTTTGGAAATTTGGAAGTATATCAAGCGTGCAGACCTGTTTGGCTGCGGGAGAAAATGCCTCGCGGGAAGCAGAGAGCGTGACCCAGAGAGCCGTGGCTTTGGGATCGCCCTTCTGCTGAGCTGCAGCCGCTGCAATGGTCTGTATTTACAGAGTCGGGTTCTGGAACATCCTCCAGTTATGTCTGAGCTAATGATGCTTTTCTCCCTGGGATAAAGAACAGCCTGAAAAGCTGGTGTGCTTTCTTTCAGCCTTGACCCAGAGGGGATGAGTGTCTGTCTGGGGACGCCGGGTCGGGCACCGGCAGCTGCAGGGGAGGACTGGGAAAAGGGAATGCCAGGGAGGGAGCGAGCTGAATTACACAAAGGTCTCGGGTGGATACAACCCTGAACTTTCAGCGGTGCCGGGCTGGATTAGGGCTGGCACTGAGCTACGTATCTCCAGGGTGCTGAGCAGCGGTCCTGGTGGTGCCTCCTGCTACCAGGTTTCTGCCTCTGTCACTCCCGGCCCTGGATGGAGGCTGCAAGGGGCCGCCCGGAGATCTGTGCATCCCCCGGGGTTGAGCACACGCACACAGCGCTGGGCAGGATGCGGCCAGCGGAGGTGGGCAGGCACGCAACGGGAATACGCTGCATTTCCAGCTGCGCTGCTCCCACAGCATGGCAGCGAGGCCGTGCCGCATCCTGCTGGGTGCCTTGCTGCGGGGCTGGGGCTCGGTGTTGGTGACGCCCCGTCCCCTCCAAGCCACAGCTCCCCGCGCTTCTCGCGGGGTCGTGTT
>NW_009196398.1:0-260 GCF_000690835.1 Fulmarus glacialis | reverse complement strand
TCTGGCGGGCTCTGCTGTGGAGCCTCTGTGCCGGCTGCTTTCAGTTGCCCGTGGACCACCAAGATGCTCAGGTTTATCCCGTCTGTGCACGGCCTTCACTCGTGAAACTGCAGCTCTGCAGCCCCCCCAAACACCCCCGTGGCTCCGGGAGTCTGACATCCTCCATGTCACTCACACTCGTGCCACGTTTGTGCAATGGGGTGTGCCAGCCCCATTTCTCACCCGGTGCTGATGTTCCAGGTCTCCCTGCACCCCACACC
>NW_009196397.1:23541-42632 GCF_000690835.1 Fulmarus glacialis | reverse complement strand
GCGGGGTGCAGCGCAGCTCCGGTCGCTTTACTGCGGTTCTTAGCGAAAGCTACCCTGCAAAGCAACGCCAAAACCGGTTGTTGTTATTATTATTAAAAAAAACCCCAACAAAATGACCAATAAACCCCAGCAGGGAGCGGGTGGGGGGTCCCAGACCAAGCCCCACAACACCAGTACCACAACCCCCTCTGAACCCCGACACAGACACGGCGTAACCGCAGAGGCCGTCGCGTTCCCACGACAGCGCTAGGAGGATTTCCACCACTGACCTGAGCACTTCAGGAAGTTCCTCCCTGGTTTTTAAAAAAAATTAAATCGCATTGACTCAAATCAAACAGAAAAGGCTGAAAGTCAAATGGTTTTCTGGCAAAGGTTTGGCAGCTGTGCCTCATACCTCCCTCCAGATGCCACCCTGACACCGCAGCTCAGATCGACACCTCCATCTCCATCCACTCCTGCGGACGTGGCTTTCGTAATAAATTAAAACAATGCAAGTATAAAAAAAAATTAAAAGTATCACATATGCATTTCAAAAAAAAAAATTTATTTTTCAAATGAATACGATTTGTTTACAATACACCCAACTGGATGGTATCTAAAGCCAGCAGAGATCTGATGACTGCTGTGTGTACTATACAGAGTTGTACAGAGATTACAGATGCCTACGAGAGGGAAGGAACAGTGAAAGAAGTTGACATTTTACTGTGCTGGAAAGAAAGCAACTCTTGCAACAGGTAGAAAATTTTGGCAAGAACAATTCGTCTAGAAAGGGAGAACGGGCAGAGGACACCGCTTCTGCTTAGCAAGTACATCTCAAAACACACCGACACATGGTTCCCCTCCCACCCCACATGGTTGCAGCCCACATCCGCAATACAAATAGGCACACATGGTCAAGATGGTTAAGTAAAAATAAAGGCTTTTACCAGTTTGTTTGCCATCCGTCTACAATCTATTTGTGCAATGTCTCAAGTCACAGCTCTACTTTATTCTTGAAACAATTCCCTTTTGCTTTGAAAACCCCCAGTACCTTCATGGTGGGAACACATTCCAGTTCCTGCTTAAGCAATGGTAACACGAAAACGAGAAGGGAGCAGTTACCAGCACACGAGAAAGAGCAAGACATACACACAGAAGGGAATCTCAATCCACCGGACTGGTTTATTAGAATTTTATTCTGAAAAGGAATCCCAAACAGCACAGTATTTTTTTTTTAATTTAAACATATGGTATTAAATACGCAAAATTTGTATGCACGACATTGCTTCCAGCAGTCTTCTAAACAAATACAGCTTGATCACTAGCAATGTTTATGGCACACGCTATGCCACCTGAGCCACCTTCTCCTGAAGATACTTTAATACCCATATTGGCTCATAACCGAATGCTACCAATTACTGTGAAAGCTTTAAAGTAATACCTGCTGATAGACAATGTTCTTATCTATGATCAGACGCCTCCAGGCCATGTAAACAGCCTAGTTTTTCCCGACCACAAGCAACAACACTATTTATCCACCAATAGGCTACCTGGGGAAGCTTAACTGCTTACACCAAGGGAAGAAACAAGAATATAAGACAGGAGGATCCGTACCCTGCGAGCCCAAAGTGCGTCACCTAACCTGTGAAACGCGGATCTGTACACCAGTGTCGCTGGTCATGGCAGTAGGGGCTGGGCCTGTAAAATCAACATTTCAGACCAAAAACTCGTTCTGCCAACTCTATTGCTGTGCTGAGGCTAGCTTTTCAAAACTGCCTGCAAAACAGACACAAAATGCAACTTTCTAGAAGCGGGTTTTTCTACAGGATAACAACATTAAGTTGTCTCCAGGCTAGATTCAACACTGAAAACTGCAGAAATGAGAACATTTCATTGAAAAATAGAAATCAAGTCCAAAGAAAACTAAAAACTATAGCCACAGCAGGAAAGTGATGTACAAAACCGAGTACCCAAAAGAAGCCATTCTTCACTGCAAAGTTGCCAGAAGTCAGAAGACAAACTTCAGCTCTAGCAGTCTTCCTCTCACCCAGTTTTTTTGGCGTTCAATTTTCCTCACCAGTTAAAGAGCACTACTCAAGTTTCCAGTTTGCTGGCACACCATCAGGTTCAAAAACTTCAAAAGGTTCTTTAAATTTAGCATTGCTCCAGTGGGTATTACTTTGCTAATGCGTCTGAGTGAACACTAACTGGCAAGGCATGGATTTTCTATCAAAGAAACTGGTTTTTAATATATTTAAGAGATTTGCAAGTGTAAGCATAATGAAAGTTTATTAGTAACTATTTTAATAGCTAATTTTTGCACACCTGTACTCAAATGGGTTGTGGACCTATGATTTATGGGCTAGCATAGCCCTAAACTCAACATATACTCATTTTTCTGTGTTGCTAGATAGTATTACAGTAGGTATTACTTTTCCAACTGACAAATGTGTTTGAAAGACCTATATATATATAATTCTCAGCAATGAAAAAAAACCACCTTTCATTTAAATAAACTTGCCCTCTGACAGTCTGTTTTGCAACAATGAATTATCTTAAAGCAACAGGTAAACATCATGGGACCAATCCCAATGGACTTCCTCGGGCAGAGCTGCAATGAGACGTAAGTAAAGAGCACAGGCTCACGTCAGACTCCAAACAGAACTGTATTAATTGAAGATGCAAACTTGCAAGAAGGTACACAGGTTTGTATCAAGAATTTAGCACGTCCACAACATGGTTCATCCTCAGAACACCTAACAGTTAGCTCTCGTAAGGCGATGTGAATCATCATAAACATTTTCTAGATAGGGTGAAGAATGAGGCAGAATCATTTACCCAAGGTCAGAGAGGGAACCCATTTCAGAGCCAGCGTTGATTACCAGAGTTCCTGGCTGGTAACTCATCAGTATCTCAAAACTGTATAAAATACAACCTATTTGAAAAGCTCTTCCATTTCGGTCTGAAAATCCACTTTTTTTAGCAGCTTTAAGCCCAAACTAGCATCTAAGGACACAGGCGCCTACTTTTGCGCAGCACACAGTCTACAACAGCCTTCCCTCTGCTAGTACCTCAGTATCAGAGGAGAGGGGATCTTTTCTCCCCTCATAACACTTTGCTAACTCTTTCCATACCCAAGAGGCCACACGATTTTGTATGCAGACATCACTACCCTCAGCTGCTGGCAAACTGGTTCTCAAAGAATTATCTGTGTTGTTTAATCCTCACCTCCACATTCCCACTTAATCAGACCTCTGCACTGCTCCCCAACATTCACTGGACAACATTCTTCATATCCTTACAGCCACCAAACGGGGGTAAGGGGGAAGCAGCAATGGAGTGTATGGAAAGCTGCAGGAGCACAGTAAAGACTGAAGACGTTACTGGACAGGCAACGTTCAAATAAAGGCAGAATTAATGATTCTCATTAGATAGAGAAACATATCAAGGTTAAATTTTATTTTAAAAATTGCAAGTCTACCAGGAAGTATGTTTATTTGTTGACATTACTCTCCAGAAGCCACTTACTTTAAAAGCTTCTCCTCTCTGGGTAGTTCTAATTCAGGGCTCACTTTGATTAAGTAACTCAACGCAAAACCAACTCCGTTCTGACCAAGGACTTCAAGCTTTAAAAACAGGTAAAGAAAAATACTAGCCATACTACCAATGCAAACACAAGTTTTTCCAGCTTCTGTTCTCGATCAGAAAAAGGCACATGCTTGCTCTCAATGAGTTCAAGTCCGACACAAACAGTTCAGGACACCTAAGCTAATGTTGGATGTTCCCATCAATTTCCCTGAAGGGCTCGAGCTGACCACAGCTCACCCGACATCCACCCTACTCCTACCCGGTCCTTTATTTCTACAGGCAATTGCTTTCATCACCATCGCACTACCACCACCCCTCACATCCAGAGCTGATTCACCTTCCACACAGCCACAGCGTCCTCAACATGGCTAATTCTATATAGGCAGCGGAGGGAGAGCGATCCTGCGTCAGGGAACAGGGAGGTAGGTAAGAGCTGAGGAAGAGCAGAGCAACTGTAGTGCTACAGCAAAATTAACTCTACAACTGCCTGCTGCTGTTTTTCTTGGTAGCCAGGCACACTTGAGCGTGAACAGCGTGAAAATTGCGACCAGAAATCTATCAGAGCATCTATGTTTTATGGAGGGGTCAGATATTGCTCACAAAACCCCTTGGCTCCGTTGTTTCAAATAGCACCGATCTACTGGAACTTGTATCTGTTTTGAACCAAGTAAGGTAGCTTCAAGGTTTAGATACAAAACACAGTTTGATTTAACTATACAGCTGTTACAGGCACTGCCACCTGCTTCTCAGCACAGTCCTTTTAGGAGGTGAACAGGCACTCTTGAGAAAAATATATGGGAAAATGCTTTTGCCCTCATGTATTAGTTGTTGAAGTAGTCATGTGGGGTCTTTTTGGGTAAACTGTGGATGCAAAGATACAGGTTCACAAGGCTCTAGCAGCACGAGATTTTTTCAGTATATTCAGCTTTTTCAATATGAAGACAAGTTTCCTCCTTGTATTTTTTAGAGCTTTTTACTATTGGTTTAATAGCACAGTCACCACTACCACTTCTCCTCTTCATAAAACATGTAGCCAAGTCAGTTCAGTTATAGGATTAATCCCAGCATGTTTTACTATGAGTAGCATCAATTACAGCAAATCCTCAGTCTCAAACTTCGCCAGGAAGGAGGATGAATTAAAACTATCCATGTGCACTAGCTTGGTTTTTTTTTTGGTTTGGTTTTGTTGTTTGCTTTTTTTGTTGGGTTTTTTTTGGGTTTTTTTGTTTGGTTTTTTTTTTTTAAATTTGAAGTATTTATTAATAGAGTGTCTACATCTTCAGCAGTTTATTAGCTTAAATTGGATGCTTTAAAACATCATGCACCCTCCAATGAATGCAACAGAAACATATAGAACATTTCTATTGTAATTAAACCCATGTGTGCTACAGTACATCATCACCAAGGCAAGACTTCTAGGAAGAGATCTGTGCCCAACAGAAACCAGCATCATCAGATGCAAGTCCATTTCTTTTCTTTTGACAGAAAGAAGAGGCAGCAACTTCCTTCTAAATCTCAACAGCTTCAGTATTAGCTAAGTGTAGATAGAAAATAAACTGGTCGATAGGCAAGGGAAGAGAGGGAGAGTATTGCTGCAAACAAGCTGATGGTGCAAGATTTTTGGCCCTTTTTAGTCTAAAAGATAAAAACGCCTACTACTAAAAGGGATAGAAGATAGTTTTGGCTCAGAATTTAGACTGAAAAAATGCTTTCTAAATCCTAGCCTAATAACGTTAAGAAATTGGGAATATAAAATAATTTAACATCGTTGCAAGCTTAAATACCAACAAAGTGGCATTGGGCACTGGAGTAAGACAAAAAAGCTGGTAACAAACGACAAGAAACATCAGTTCATTTCTCTAACTTGAATCAGAAGAAATCTACACAGCAACAAGATCCTTGATTCATAGTCTCTGCCGGTAGCATGAGCGGGAGTGCTACTTTGCACATTAATCTGACAGCGTCCCTTTCAACAAAGGGGTGTGGGCGACTCCAAACAAGGGTCACTGCCCCACTCTGGGACTGTGTACCTTAAATATTTCATTGATCACGTCCAAATTAATGGATGTTGAAAAGCTCTGCTTACTCCTAGAAAAAGGCTGGACACAAACATATTCCTGCAAAGATACCACTTGCAATTAAAGTGGGAGTTCTGCGCTTAAGCTCCTGATATTCAAAAATATCCTGGCTGACATCAAGTTATCCTACATCTTAAATGCCCAATACTGTATGAACAGTAATAAAATGAACACAAAGTCATTTTAGTTTTAAACTTAAAGAAACAAGGTACCACTTAGTCTGTCTATCAAGCTGTTTTATTCAGTCTCCTCTCAAATATGACTAGTTAACCTGACTTCGGAGAAGAAAAACAAAACATTCAGAAATTTCTCCCACCTAAAAATAAGTGTTAAAAGCAACATACAGACGAGACGCACAGACCTATGAGCTGCACATAGGTTACCAATAAATATACAGAAACACCACAATAAAGGACAAGGTTCATCATAAAAGAAAAAGTCTGATAACTGCTATTAAAGACCATTACCAAAAATGAAAGTGTGTATTTTTTGCAGGCATGTGCAAGCACATTACAGTGTAATCAAAGCAGAACTTTGCTATTATTATTACTTTATGCAGCATTACAAGGTTACTGAGGTGCAGTGTTTAATAGTCTAGTCTACAGCTTTTCCTGACCGGAGGAATGCTCACCAAATTCACTATGGACCCACACCCTCTTCAACCATCGGAGCAGGGCAGCATGCCCCACCCCACCAAGCTGTTCCCATCCAGAGTATCAAAACTCTCAGCTAGGAATTAGAAGTCGCATTGGTACATGCACATCCCTCCTTTAAACACAGAAGCCACGTGAGGTCTGCTCACAGCAGGACTGACCATCTGCTAAGTCTTCAGACAGCTTTCAGTTTGTCTACTTCACCCTTGGGAGCTTGCTACATCTAAGAGACAACACCCTTCAATAGCTATGGATTCCCTTTCAGCACTAATTACATCGCCCCAAGAGTCCCATGCTGTTGCTTCTCCTACACCCACCCTCCCACCCACATACCCCCTCAATGTAAAGAGGTAAATTGCATTGACTACATCAAAACCGATTCTAGCCTACCAGCTGAATTTGGTGATCGCTCCTCAATGCCTCTCCCTCCAAATGAAAACACCCTCCTGGTTATTCTTGGTCCTGACTCAGAGAAGCTGATGCTTGAAAGTACCTGAAAGATACCATCAAACACTTGGCATTTTCAATAATTTATCTTAAATTTTCAGCCACGTACAACTTGAAAATAAAAATCTACAGCACCATCTTCTAAAAAGGCACTTTCTGAGGACTGTCTTGCTTAAAAAAAAAAAATAAAAATCACTCCAAGTTTTAAACAGTGGAACTGCTTTGTTTTAAAAGGACCCTATGTTAACTACCCGTGTTAGGTGAGGGGGTACCTCAGGCAAGATTTGAAAAGGCCAGGACACATGGGATGGAAAGTGGATGGAGTCTCTCCATCAACACCCTTGTTTCTATAAAACTGACACTTCGGTATTTTCCCTCGCAAGCCTCTCCCTTACAATTCTTTTCCCTCCATACGCACCTTTGCCTGCTCAGGGACAACAGTTTGGTTTTGTTTTAGTGTTATAGAGATCAGGATTCTTGAGACTCTGCTAGGGAGGTAAAATGTAGGGTCCTGTACCCATCTCATTCATGCCTCAGCTACTGAAAGTACAAAATCTTCTACTAGCAGAAACCATCAGTTAGCTCAAGCTCTAACCACTATTTTTTCAGGTTTACAAAAAATGATAAGTGAATTGGCTAAGTGAGGTTTTATTTCAACGTGCCGAAACAAAAATGATATCCCATATCGATCTAAAGTACCATCTTTGGGTAGAAAAGACAGACAGAAATCTTTCCCTTTGACATCCCTATGGATTTTTTCACTGGATCCAATCAACCTTTCAGTAGCACCCACGAAACTCCACAGCACTGAAAGGGACAGAGTATCTGCCTGGCATGACCAGAGACTAAGATGGCCATTTAGAAATAATGATCTCTGAAAACTGAATTTCTAGTTTCAATGTGTATCATCTGAGCTTTTGATTCCTTGGTTATAAAAGTGCTTTGAGTAAGGTTCTAAACCCTCAGTTCACAAGACGGGGAAAATATCAAAGGAGGACAAGATATGAAGAAAGTGTAAAAAAAAGGCCTCAAGCTTTAAGTGTAGGCTGAGCTTGGAATTTCACCAGAGTAGACTTCAAGACTAGTAGAAAACCAGTATTCGTAGCTGGAATTTGTACAGAAGATGACTATCTGGTATCTTATGTTAAGCGTTTTATAGGACAAAATTTGTACATGAAGAAGTGAAAATAGTTTAGGACCAACAGCATCTTGAAATAATTTGACTGACAACTTCCAGAAACCCATTTTACTCCTGAAAACCATTTCTGCGGCCAAACAAGCTTCCAAAAGGATGCCAGAATGAACCCTATAAAAATAACTTTTGGACGTCTTTAACCAGATTACACATTAAACAGCAATACAGCGATCCTGAGTAAAATGGCCACAGCTGAAGTGCCCTACAAAAAAAAAAGCTACTTACAGCGGAGTCAGTCATTCTGTTAGCAGATGTTGCAAGTTTAACGCCTCAACTACAAAACACTCTACTTCTCTCCAAATCTGGATCTACTAGTTGCTAGATCGCAGGTTTCGGCGAGGCTTTCTGCTAGGTTACGAGAAGCACTGCCGCCAGCCCCGGGGAGCGGTTCCCGCTGCTGGCACAGTACCAGCCTGCAGCTGCAGCTTCGTCTGGCCGATACCCTAAGGCTGCTCCTTCCCCAGCCCAGCGCGGGGCCCTTGTGCGTGCTCCCACCACGGAAGCAATTAGTGGCACTTGTTAGGTACAAGTGAGGTCTCGGTGCAGTCAACTGGTACAGCATCATAGGAGACAGGAACCGTTTTTCTAGACAGGCATATGAACGAGGCCAGTATGTCTGCAAAGTAAGTAGAACTGTCAGCCTTTGCCCACGTCTCTCTTTGGACTATATACAGACAGCTCCCAGCAAGAGAGGGGGATCTGCTATGCCACTCAAGATTTCTCCAAACAGCACATAAAATTTGAGATTTTTTTTCTTTTTAAAGGAGAGCAGGTACAAAAATAAAAGAAATCCATATACTCTGAAAATATACTGGAAACTGCCACCACAGATGAGGTACCATTTATCCCGACCCCCCACCCCCAAACTGCAAACATCAAAATATATATGTTTTTAAACAAAGGAAGAATATCTGGCTATTTAATCTCAGTTAAAATGACAGCACCCTTTGTTACACTTGATATTTCACACCATTAATTCTCTTTTGAAAAAAACAAGATATCTAACTAACCTTGATTCCTTGCTTATCTCCTCATTCCTTAGTGCAGTAATTGTCCATCTCCATTTAAATAAATATAGCAGCTACAGCATCATAAATGTGTGGCCCTCACAACGCCAGTAACTTGGTATCGTAATACAAATGAGTATCGGCACTTTACGTAGACATTTGCAAAACCAAGAAGAGAGATTAAAACTTCCAAATACTCTTCACATGAAAACCAGGTAAAATGCTAGCTCAACAAATAATTTAAGTCACTTTCCCAATGAAGTTTCTTTAATTTATTTTCTGGTGAAAGTAGCAAGCAAAAAAGCTTCTCAAATCATAGTCACTGAGCGCGGGCAGGATGAGAAGCATACAGTGTCTGGAAAGGAGTGTTAAAAGACTTTTTAAAAAGGAATTTTCATCTAACCGCCAGAAATCCACAAGAAGTCTTTGTAAAATATTTTTTAAAAATTCTCTATTTTAAAACAATTTTTTGTAAAAAGCCTAACCTGAACCTTTTATAAACAGAACTACTAGCAAGAGTGCTTCTGAGAGAAAACTGTCAGGTCACAGACCAAGAAAAACATTTGTGAGACTTATTCGGAAACCATCTCACTCAAATTGTTCAGTTACACCAACCTCCCTGCAGCAGGTTTATTTGAAGGCGCTGAAAGGCAAGTGCATTAAGTAGTAAAAGAGCGTGGCTGGGCCAGTCCTGGGTCTGCGGGTGCAGCTGACGAAGGCACGCGGCTCCCAGGACTCCAAAGACTCTCCCACGTGTCAGGGTCTGCAGAGTCTCCCTTGATCACCCTCCCACCTCCTCTCGAGGACCCCCAAGCCACTAGCCAACTGCCCACCATCATGACTAGTTCCAGTGCAATTTTGACTTTGCAAAGTTAGTCTTTTTACATTATCTTCCTTGATATTCAGAGATAAAATATGTATATACATAACTGTTTAGTAAAGCTCTTGGAGACAGTGTTGTGAACAGCACTACATACATTTCAATACAATATACAAATGCACAAAATACAGTACTTTGTTTTCTGGCAGAAAAAATGGGGGAGATTCATGCCTGTTGAAGCAAAACGGGCTCAGATTTTAGGCTCAAAATACAGTATATTGGCAAACAGCGGATTTCATGAGAAGGACAGGAGATAAGCTACTTATACCAACCCACTGGTTTTCATGTGGAGAGCAGGTGGAGTTCAGAAGGGCTGGGATAACAGCAATGCCCATACAAACGATCTGCAGTATATATACTATGAACCAGTGCAAATAAAAACAGTCAAAAATGCAGTTCACGAGTGTACAAAGTGCAAAACTCCCCAGTCCCCTCATTGAATAAATGCTCATCTCTGACATCTTAAATATTGTTTTACCTTTAAAGTGGAATGAAAGAGTCCCATTAATTTGTTTCACATTTCAGTGATTTAACATGTTAGAACTATCCCAGCCCTCTTTATTTGCAAAGTGAAATGAAGTTACCAATAACTTAATTTTAAAAGGAAAGTCATTATCAAAGAGGAAAAAAGCCTAAAAACTTTTATTAATTCCAGACATTTTACTGATTCAAATAGATTTAACTAAGCATGTAAAAACTTAGATCTTAATAAAAAACCCTTTCCATTTAATTCAAATACCCTCCACATTTCAAAGCCAAAAATATGGCCAGTTCCTTTGTTAAATCAAAATACTGCAGTGACAAGTAAAGCTTGCAGAATTCTAGAAGCATTTTTGCTATTTTTTGATTTAAAAAAGGAAAATTCAAGATTCCTTCTGACTATAAAACTTTCCTTTCAAAATTAAGGCTTTTACTTTGTCCTTTTAAAATCATGGAGGTGTCCATTCTTCCACGGTTAGTGGTACAAACACTGCTTTAGTACAGCTCAATGGACACAGTTTTCCTTTAGAACGCTTATTGCACTAAAAGATAGCAAAACAAGTTGTCAGTTTTTTAAAAATAAACATGGTTACATTTCTAAAAAATAAAAGTAGATGTTGACCATATGTTCTGTAATAATTAAATTAAAGCATTATTATTACTCTAATAAATATAAAAGAAACAAAAGGAAGCTAAACTTCAAAAACACATACATATGAAATCACATTAAGGTGTGAGAGGCAGCAAGTAAACTAGCATTTTTCTTTTTTCCAAAAAGACCTTAGCTCTAAAGTTTCAGTTCTGGTGTTTACTATATGTAATCCCATAAAACTTGGGACATGTCATCTCACGTGAAGCTTCAACATATTTGACTTGCCAGATAGAAAATAATTGAAACTTTTGGACTAGGTAAAACAGCAGCTTTAGTAAATTCACCAGGGAGCAAGAAGAGTTTAGATCACTACTGCCTGCATGTAATACCACTAGCTTCTTTGTTTTTAAAAAAGGGAACTATTGGAGCCGAGAACTCCAAAGCTGTGAAGAAAGACACAAAGGCAGCAGTTGGCTAAATTATGTTCAAATTATTGGATTAGTGTGCAAAACATCTTCCCTCCGTCAATTTTTTCTAGCTAGTGCTGTACATTCAAATGTTCTTGGATATGTTCACATTCGAATGCTTGATGGCAAGTATTGAGAGAAAGATTCCTCAATGCAGTGGGGTAAAAAACTTAAATTTTTTTTTTGCACACTTTCCTCTCCCAAACAATCACTGTGATTGTTCCCATAAAGGTGGTTTGCTTTTTTTTTTTTTAAAATTACACCATCATTTTTTTATTTTATTATACTTTTTTTTGCAAAGATAGTTGTGCTGCCGAGCAACTTGAGGTAAAGGCATAAGAGGGTTAAACTACGAGAAATTAAAAAAAAAAATGATGGCGGTGCTTCCTACAGGAGACCGCGCCAAAAAAGCTGTTGGCTGGTTTCATATTGCATAATAGTGCTGTGTTCCTCGATGAAGTAAACAATCTTCCTTGTGTCAATTTAAGGGTTAGCCTCTCGCCCCTGCACAGTGTCAACTTCAGCATGATCGGAGGCACACCCCATAAACCAACCCCACTGGAAACATACATTGTATGTGGCTTAATTTTTCAGTTCTTCCTTTCAGTGAGTATGCTCCCATTTTATTGACTTAAGCGAAGTACATCGTGCGTAAGGTGTCTTGGTGAATTTGTACAGCCTTCGCAAGGGCCTGTGGATCTCTCCCATTGCTTTGTCCTGAAACATGGCTTCCTTCAGCACTGCAAGAAAATGAGAAAAAGACAAGCAGAGCTGTAAATCATATTAACTCGGATCAAAAAACCGCCTTCACATCTCTTCAATGTTTAGGAGAGCAATATGGCAATAGTAATAGAACTGGATACTGAGAAAAATCTACTTGTCTATTCACCTAGCAACTTCAAGGCTTTCAACAAATCCCTTTTACCTTAGTTGCTCAGTTTGTTCATCTAAAAATAAGCCTGTTACAAATATATTGATGGCTTGAAGGTTATAAAATATTTCTGACGTACAAAGCAGATAAGTGGAAGGCACTTAACATTTGCTTCATTCATGACTACTCTAATTCTAAAGCAAAAAACTAAACGCATGGCTTGATTCCCTCAGACCACATTGAAGTAATAACAGAATACTTTATTAAAATAAACTTAATTTTTTTAATCTGAGTGTTATTCAGTAGAATCCACCAACCCACTCTTGTCTGATATGGAGCAGCAGCTGTCAGGAATGATTATCTTAAGACTAGTCCCAGAGGTAACAAAAATTAACTGCAAAATGAGCAGTAATTATCTATAGTCAGATGGCTTTATGTCTGACAATGGAGCAAAGACCAACGGGGCCAAAAACTTAAGCACACATTTTCATTTACCTGTCGTGTTCTTTGTCCACAAGATGGTAGCGTGCTCTGAATGCTACCAGGTGAGCATAATACGCTGGTGCGGGTATAGAAACTGATCGTGTACAGCGCACATATGTGTGGCAGAGCTGGTAAGTCAGCAGCTGAAGTTCATCTGCAGTAAAACAGTTATCATCCCACAAAACATGATAGTGTGAGGGACGGCTGGTACCCTAAGAAGAAGGGAACATCAATTCACTTATCCAGCTTTTCCATACAATCAAGTCAGATTAAGTTCAGAAAGGGCCAGACTACCTAGTCTGAACTCCTACATATCAGCAGCCAAAGAAAATTCAGTCTTATGTCAGCCCAAATGTATTTAAAGATGAATAAGAAGTCTAACATTTACATGACTATGTTACTCTAATTATTCTTGCTTGGAAAAAACCCACATGCCTTCTAGATAACCCTCAACGATCAAAATCTGCTCCCAACATGACTAAACCGTGATTACACCACCTCTTAACTACCTTCAATTAAAACTGTTTCTCACCGAGACACATTTCCCAGAGAAATAACTGCTGCTTTTAACTCCTTCCAATTCCTTAGCACCCTAACTTGAAGTATGAACACTAGAAACGGCTCCAGTATTTCAGAAGTTACCTATAGAGTTCTACACAAAAACATACACTTCCTTACTTCCACACAATGTCATCTTTCCTACAGGTTCAAAAGTTGCATTGCTCTTTGGCATTATGCTGAATCAGATTTTTATGTGTCACTCGTGTCAAGGTTCCCCCCAGATACACGCTTTCACCATCAGTACTTTAAGGTTTCCTTATAGAACATTAACAAGTACTGAATACTGAGTACAGTTCTTAGGAACTCTAAGAAGTTCTCTATTAAATTATTGACTTGCACTTACTTTGAAAGACACTCTTTTGGAGTGAACACTCCTCTTCCCTCCTGCTTCCCCCCACAAAAGGTGTGATGCACTAGAGTTAAATCTTACAGCGTAACTGAATTAGGTCAACAGTTGTGTTTTAGCCAGGCTACAAGTCTCTCTTTTTTTTTTTTAAAAAAATATATATAAAGTATCAATTCAGTTGAGACTTCTTTGTGGCTTGCTATATTAAAAACAATGAGCTGCAACTACATCTGGCATTTCTGCTTCAACTTATATTGATACTATTTTTTTTTCCAAGGGGCCAAAAACTAGCTTGCCCAGACCTAGCATAAAGATAGACATGTAAGTGGAGAAAAGCAGCAGAAGTTTTGAACTCCTGAATAAAAAATTGCAATGATTCAAAACTGGAAAAGAAAACATGCCCACTCAACCTAAACAAAACTTAGACAATGTGGTCAGACTCACATGACAAAAATTTAAAGAGTTAATTTTTTTCCATTTTTAAGCAATATCCTGATACAATTTTTGTCATTAAGTTGACTCTCCACTCTATTGCTGGCAATACCACCACATTGTTGGATTTAATTTCCACAGCCTGTAATTCACTAGTCTGCATTTAGTCAGCAAATAATCAAACATTGCCTTCAGTCTTTCAAACTGTTTACATTTGAAAACTTGATTTAATGTTAATTTCATTGTGGCTATAAATCATAAAAGTAGCAAGTTTTATTTTCAGAAATAAGAGAGATACAAAATAAAGTGACCTCTAAAATAAACTCAAAAAAGCATCACTTACCATCAATGCAAGTTTTAAAAGTGTAGCAGAGACGACCTCTTAAGCAAATAATACTATTAGTCCCACAATAACGTGATATCACTGATAAAACTAAGCTAAATGACATTTCCCTATTAAATAACTGTTTGTAAACACAGGTGTCACAAAAGGGAGAAAAACAACATGTTCTAAATTCACATTTACTTACAAAGAAACAATCGTACCTGTATTCCAGCGTGGCTACAAAGGTAAAAATCAAACTCATACGGGTGTGTAATGTCTGTATCTACAGTTGTTCCAGCTGGAATATTGCCACTTCGTCCAACCTAGACAAAAGGTTTTGTTAAAAAGTGCAGCTAACAACTGTTTATACATCTCAACTGTAATCAGAAATACAAGTTTCTATTCAACTCATGCAAGGTTTCAGTGAATGAACTGCCTCAGTACTGTTTAGAATGTGTCAGTACAGCAGCCTAGGATGTTTGACAAGGACACTGTATGGCTCTCTACCATCTCAACACAGAACATTGCACCTACAGCACTTTAGAACTTTCAATCTCAGAAAGATGGAAGAGCTGCACATAGGTTTGTATTTAGAATTGTCAGTTTGAGTTTGGATCGACTCAGAAGAACAGAAAAGTTAAGGGTTCCAACATTTTGTATTTTATTCTATTACCATTGCTGTAGACTTGGTCCTACTACATGAATAGTAGCTATAGTTCACTGACAGACTAGTATCAATGTGCAACATGACAAAGCCCGATAGGGAATTTTTTTTTTTAAAACATCCTTAACGTCAATGATTTTTCAATTTGGGGCCACATTGTGTGCTTATCAATTCAACATCTTCCTGAACGCAAAGACAATCAGATTGACAGAGAAGCCCATGCTAATATTTTCTCCAGCAGCATAAGTGCTTGACATCAAGCTTTTCACATAAGGCTACTATGAGAGAGGGCAATGATTACCCTTTCTGTTCTGTCAGCACAGAACAATCGTGTATGATGTCGCTTCTGCACCACAATATAGGTTATTCCAGGCTGGTAATCTTTCTCCAAACTGATGCAGGCTTCTCTAATGGCTAGCAGTTCGTAATACAAAACCTACAAGCACAAGAACAAAATAGTTTAGGTTTTCCTTCCATTGTATTCTACACAACACCTAATAAATGGTTTGTAGTTGACACTAAGTGCTACTTTGCCACACAGTTAGTAATCTTAGGAAGTATTTAGAAATATATTGTTTCCCAAGTTCTAAGACTTATCCTTCCCAGACAGGAAAGAAGTTGCTACTTTTCTTACCCAACATGCTTAAGAAATTCTCTCTTTAAAAGTCTCAATTATTTTGTGGTATCTTGGTGTAAATGTAAGCAACTCAAACAGTACAGCTATTCAAATATGAGAAACAGAGTTGTTATGCAGTAACACAGTCCTTCAAGAAACACGCAAATGAACCAACCTGTCGAAACTGTCCTTCAGAGACCCCGTCCCTGTAGAAGATGATACGCGTGGGCTTGAACCGTGTTGACTTGTAAAACTGGATGAGAAGCTCTCTCACCATGGAGGCTAGATCTTGGATGATTTCCTGCCGGGGTCGCTGAACTCTCACCGTGGCACAGTACCGGCTTGGATGAGCATCCATACTACCTACAACCTTCAGAGGAAGATTACATGAGTAAAGGCTTCAAGACCAAATCTATACCAAAAAAAAAAAAATCAGAATAGCAAAAAAGCCAAGAAGAGCAATTTTCAAGTAAAAGATGCTTACATTAAAACAACCACCCCAGTAATATTTTTAATGGGAACCTGTAGTAGGTACAGGTTTAACACCTTTTGAAAAGAGGTATAAAACTGCCCTCCAAGCACCCCGAAATGCATCTGCAGAATTGGAGTCTTCCCTCTGTTGACAGCACACTAATGCATATGCTTATAATCCAGACACAGACTTTTTTTCTTTGAAGTTTTCTCACCTTTTACACAGAGAAACACTTCAGTTTGCCTTAGTGACTTTAAACAAGGACGCAGTTTCCGTAACTGCAATCAATGCCAAGTAAAATACCAAGGGGACAAAATAGGAATGGACTGACCAAGCATCCAACCACCACCTTGATCTCCTGGACTGTACCAACACAAAGGTCAGAAGTATCAAGAACATTCCTGCCAAACCAGGCCTTTAAGTACATTTTTCTCCTTTAAAAATACAAAAAATTTATGAACTAACATCACATAGCTGCATTATTTCCTTTAGAATATTTTTGCAAAAATATATTATTTAATGTGACTGCCATTTTACCTTGATTTAAAAATTAAAAAGCCAAGAAAACAGTCTGAAGTATCAAGCAGTGTTTTTCTTTTAAAGACAAGATTTTTAATAACATTGGAGATGTGTACAAAGAACTAGCATAAACCCTGAAAGATATTTGACATAAACATAGTCCATGAGTTGCATTTACTATTCTAACATTTACCTAAGATGAAAAACAATGCTGATTTAATAAAACTTACAGCAGCTATGGAAGGCTTCTTTCCATCTCCAGCAGGAGGGTGAGTGACATCGGCTCCCAAAAAGATCACTGGCTGCTGGAACACAGAAGGTCTTCAAAAAGAAAAAAGTGCTAAGTCACACTTGTAGATGAACAGTTGGCGCAAGGTTATTGGTCAATGTGGGGGTTTGTTTCTATTTCAGCTAAGCTGCACAGAGAAGCCTTCTTATCAGGTACTCTGGCCAAACCTAAACAATGAAGTTTTTGTGCACAAGATGTGAACTTCGAAACTACCACAGTAGTCATTCCAAAATACACCGCCATTTAACTGTGGCATGATTCTAGCGGAGAAAAGCCATTGAGCTACACCTGAACAGTACAGACTCTTACAGAAACTATCATTCTACAGGTTGATTACACTACTTCACACCACTTTGGTACTGCATCAGCCATGCAACAAATAGCTGAGTGCAGTACCACACAGATTATTCTGGCTTACAGGATTCAAGCAGCAGGATGGTCTCCCAATGCCTCCAAAATATTCTTCCACACACCATTGTTTCATGTTTAAACTTTGATTCCAAGCTCTCAGAAAGTCTCAGGAAAGAATTCTTAAGATCTGCACTCCAAACATTTTTCTGGCTTGCTACCTTGCATTATGTGTATTTCCACTCAAAGAATAGATATGGTCTAGTAAAGGTTAGAGTCAACCAGAATTTCTAGTCTTCAGGACCGAAAGACTTGTGCTTCTCCAGAAAGATGGGAGCACACATGGGTTATACTTGTCAAACCTTCTCACTGAAGGCATCAAAGCAATTGGAACACACACAGAAATAGAGATAGAGAATATTACACAAAGAACAAGTGTAAGCTGAATTACCCAACCTATAAAAGTGAGAGAACCAGTGTTCTTCTACCCTTACTAACAGCACATTGATAGGTTAACCAAGAGTTATGTTCTTCTGTGATGTACTGTGTGCCTCTAAACCTGCAGAAAAATTCTGACTATATTAATATTTCAAAATCTCTAGATCTGCAGTTTCTCTTCAAATTTTTGATACTGATCAAACATTTGGAAGGAACCTTGGCTTGAGACCTAAGTCACAGGCCAACAACCACTCAGACCCATGCTAGAAGAAATTTAATTCTACCTCAAATACCATGTACTATTACCAGAAGAATATTTCACCTTAAAACTTGGCTGCATTTAAATTTTGGGTGCTAAGTATCAAACTTAACCACATTTGTTAGAACAAAATCCAAATCAGCCTCCACAAAGATTCTTACCGTTGATGAGGTACAAGGATGTTGTTGATTCCTCCTAGTTTAACATTAATCTTCAGGCACAGATTTGATAGGGTCTGTGGAGATGTTTTAATTACATTCTTGACTTGAACACACTGTGTGGCCATTCCCAACAGTGTATCTCCCACACGCTTCACCTCCGCTGAGAAGCAAATATTAGAATACAACTTGAGTCCATTTGAAATTATTGCTCTATTTTGATCTTAGCTTAAGTCACAATAATTTAAATGTACATTCTCTGCAAAATAACTTCCACCTTACCTGCATGCTCAGACCTGCTTCCAATTCATTTTAACTTCAGACAAAACATTGGTTTCTAATGTCTAAAGAATGGTCCTGAAGAATTTTCTAACATATTCTAGGCAGCAAACTTCTCAGAACGATACTTGACCAAACAGGTAAAGAGAGGTATTCCCTTACCATACACTGGTGTTTTCCCTGGCAGGATGACAATGATGAGCTGAAGCCCCGAATAGGTGTTCTTGAGGTGTCGAAACATGGGCTCCACACTGTCTGCACCCTGGGCGTATTTACAGAAACAGGGCTGGCCTTGGATCGGCATCCCTGCATCTTTGGAGATCTTGCGCAGCTGATCTGTAAAACCCCTAAAGATGAGAAGTTTTCTGAGTTTTCGCAGTAGCAATAGCACACAGCAACGAAAGCAGAAGGGGACAGAAGAACTCTGTTACTCAAACAAAGATAATTCCAAATAGCTTTTAAAGCAGCATTTTGAAAACGTTCATTATGCGGAGGCTGTACAGCTGTACACCATAGGCCAGAATGGAAAAAAAACCCCAACAAACAAGTTTAGACACCTTTAGTACTTCATTCAAGATGCTAGAAGGAACTATATACAAAGCAGCAATGTCACAGGACCAAAACCCCATGGTGTACCCAAGTACAGTGTTTTGACTGTAGCTTCC